>NW_016157105.1:67495-68902 GCF_001687245.7 Rhagoletis zephyria
GTTGAGGTCCGACCATTATATTTATAATTGTTGGGATCCGTTTCCTGGTGAGGAGCACGATCTCCGTTTTGGCTGTAGCCAATTGCAGACCGTGATCGCTCATCCATCCACTGACGTTGCGCATGACCTGGTTTAGCTTGAGCTGTGCTAGCTGGACATTTCTTGCTGTTATGACGGCTGCCACGTCGTCCGCGAAGGCGACAAGGAAGGCGCTCTCCGGCATTTCCGTGCGCAACAGACTGTCATACGTGGCGTTCCAGAGGTCCGGGCCAAGTACAGACCCCTGTGCCGCTCCGCCGGTTATACGTCTCTTTCTCTGACCTTGTGTTGTGTCGTACAAAAGCCAACGGTCTCTGAGGTAGTCCCGGATCATATCTAGCAAGTATGTTGGAACCTTGAATGACCGTTCCAAGGCCTCCAGCATATCGTCCCATCTTGCCGAGTTGAAGGCGTTCTTGACGTCCAGTGTGACTAGCAGCACTATTGGCCGCGCCTGGTGGCAGGCTTCTTCGGCCTTATGTACCGCCTCGACTACTTCGCCAATTGCTCCTATAGTTATTATTATTATTATTATTATTAGTATTATTATAAACTTCCAAATACCCGGCGTGCTTCGCTGTGCTTCAAAGTATTTTTGTGTTGATACTCCCTGTCATAATATCCCAAACTCTTAGTTAGTATTTTTTTCAAATTGAAATAGTATTTACTACCCGAATTCAACAAATAAAGACGATTTTAAGGCTTTTGGTAAGGTTACTCAAACACTTTTCATTTGGTACCAATCTTGTAATATTTCATTTAATTTCACTAGTGCTCAACTGAAAATATTTCTAAATTTAACATTTAAAAGATGGGGAGGTTTAAGAATGATAGCATCGGGGGACAAAACTCCATAAAATGACATTAAAATATATAAAACTAGCATATCCGGCGCACTTTTTTATTAAAATATTTGGTCCAACATTTTCGCCAGCAATTCACGGTCACGTTTGGTTTTGTGGTCGACAAAAGGCATATCCTCCATTGCCGTCTTAAATAACCTCGCAGGAAACCAGGATGGAACCCGTCTAGGGTCGATGTTCGCAAGTTCGATACGTCACTCCCAGCAGATTCCCAAGGCATTTCACCCACAACGGGAGAGATCCACAACAGGGAGTCTGGTACTAAGCTGGTCGAAGAAACTATGCGCTGCATTCACCGGGCATGCAAAGCCTCAATGCCACAGAGGAGAGCATGGTCAGGTAAAAAGCAGGTATACTGGTGGAATGACCGAATTGCTGAGCTGCGAAGGGCCTGCCATAGAATGCGGAGACTCGCAACGCGCGCTCGTGGTAGACCCGAGGCGCTGACCAGAGCAGCAGCCTACAAAAGCGCAAAGAAAGCACTTGGGGCCGAGATACAGAAGAG
>NW_016157105.1:69677-83563 GCF_001687245.7 Rhagoletis zephyria
CTCGGGGAAGGTAGTATAGAGACTAGCGCCCCCGGCCAGTGCATAAAGCATTTCCCTCTCCTACGAAAAAAAAAAACCTGGCGAAAGCGTTATACCTGTGCTACCACCAGCGGGTTCCAAGTTGAATACTTTCAGAGCTGGAGCGTCGTTGTCCATTCGAACGAGAGGGCCAAGACAGCGGAGCCGCTGTATTTTAATTCGCTGCACTATGTCCATGTCGTTGTAAAGCTCATACAGCTCATTGTTCCATCGTCTGCGGTACTTGTCGTGACCAACACGTAAAGGCCCGTAAATCTTCCGCAAAATCTTTCTCTTGAATACTCCAAGAGCCGGCCCATTGGATGTTGTCATTGTCCATGCTTCTGCGCCATATTCCAGCACGGGCATGATGAGTGACTTATAGAGTGTGGTTTTCGTACGTCGAGAGAGGACTTTGCTCCTGAACTGCCTAATCAATCCAAAGTAGCACTTGCTGGCAAGAGGGATTCTGCGTTGGATTTCTATGCTGACATTGGGCCGAATGAATAAAAACAAAATTGCATACCTTTAACTTAAATTTTGTTTGAATAAATTGAGTAAAGTGTAAGAAATTCTTTTCATTCATAAGGCCCATTATTATCGGTGTTAATGCTGGTTCCCAAGTAAATGAAATTCTCTGCTTTCTCGAAATTATAACTGTCAACAGTGACGTGGGTGCCAAGGCGCGAATGTGTTGACTGTTTGTTTGATGACAGGAGATACTTCGTCTTGTCCTCGTTTACCACCAGACCCATTCGTTTTGCTTTCTTATCCAACTTGGAAAAGGTAGCACAGACTTCGCGGTTTTTTTTTACAGATGATGTCGATGACATCGGCATAAGCCAGAAATTGCGCGCTCTTGTAGTAAATTGTTCCTGCACACAGAAAAAAGTCAGCTAAATAAATTTCTCTCAACACATTATTTGGTAACTATAACCAAATAATGTAATTATAACTAAATCATGTGTTGAAGAAAACATATTTAGTTGACGTAACTAAACTCTTTTCTCAGTGTGAGCGGTTCAGTTCTGCAGTTCGCGAGATCATCTCTTATAAAAAGAAAGAGCTTTCCTTTATATAACTGGTGTAGGTAAAACAGGGCAACACCGACTTTGATGCGGCAAATATTAAAGCTGTTTTTGAAAGACTGGTTTTATGCTGATTACGAATCCGTAAGTATAAAGTTTCTATCAGCTCCAGATTTTGAGAAAAACGTGGTGAAAATGTCAAAAAATCGAGTTTTTTTGTAATATTTGAGAAGCTCTATCAAGGAAAAAGAAGGTGATAGAACCATCCACTTAGGCCTAAATTAAATCTAGAACTACAGACTAATATCCCTGAAAATACTATTCCTGCACGTTGCCCTGATGGTCGCCTATACTCATTTACGTTTTATCGTTCAACAATAAAAAAATACTGAAAATTTATGCAATCGAAAAAAATGTGTAAAAATCAGTGTTAGCTATTCAATAAATGAATATAGTATATTTTGCTTATCTGCACATCCTTCTTTGCACGAAAAACTTGCGCACGTAACCGAAAAAGGCACTTAAGCGAATTTTCTTTAATACTTCAATGAGGAAAATATCCGAATCCCTATGAAACCAAATATTTGCGGAGCACTTACCATGTAGAAATTACTGCATGCGAAATTTTTACCGATTGCTATCTAATTATCTATATAACTACATAAATTGATAGCCATTTTCGTTGTTCTGCGAGATGAGCAAAATATTGCCAGTACAGGTAAACGTAATACTTTCATTGATAATTGATACTAGTCGCACAATTTTTAAGGCAGGTATCGCCAATGTGCAGGTATGTTGAATGCATCTATCGGTGAAAGTGCAGGAATTGGAATTTTCAGGGATTGAAGTCAGAAGTCCAAGCCTTAATTTAAGCCTAAGTGGAAGGTTCTACCACATATTGCTTAATTGCGGTAGGTACTCAAAATTCTCAAAATCAGTTTCTCCTGGTCATCAAATGACTATAAGTGACCATCAAGCAAAGGTACGGGAATTTTCAGGGATATTAGTCGAGATTTTTAGTTTTAATCTAAGCCTAAGTGGAAGGTCCTACCACCCTTGGTTTCTTTGCTAGAGTTTCTCAAATATTGCAAAAAACGCGATTTTTTTACACTTTGACCTCGTTTTTACTAATATCTGGACCTGGTGGCAACTTTATGCTTACGGATTCGTAATCAGCACAAAAAAATCTGTCAAAAATAGCGTTATCATTTACTGCATCAAATTCTTTCCCCATTTTAGTTGGCCTGTGTAATAAATATTGTTAAATAGCGAATACCCACATGTTTGTGGCGCCTTCAAAAACCTTTCGAACTGTAAAACAATGACTCAATTCTATTCTACGCATATCTATAACATGGGTATAGAATTTCAAGCAAGTCGCACCATGAATAAGATTTTTTCCAATAGAAATATTTTTAAATATTTTTATGCAGATTTTTTAAGCCTAATCTATTTTGTATCTGAGGAGACTTTTTTCAAAAAGTTCTTTAATAAACTATTTTTATTTATTATTTATCCATTTTTGGAGGTATTTTCAAATCGGTCCAGCTCGCTTAAATCTTAATATTTTTCCGAAATATTTTGGTGGACGTCTTAAAATATTACAGATTTTATAATTCCAATGGGACAACAGTACCGATTTTTTTTGTATGGGGAGTGATGCAGTCTAATGTATATAGATTTCCCACTGACTTATAGGCAAACTATTGACCACTTTGTGAAAAACTCCATGAATTTGCTGAAAGCTATGTAGATGGGCCTTAAGCATGTAACGTGACGGCAGTTGATTTGTCATCCAAATAAGAAATACATTTTATTTGTGATTTGCTTGGTTAACCAAATAAAAGATAAGTTTTACTTGTGATTTGATTCGTCAACCAAATAAAAAATAAATTTTATTTGTGATTTGATTCGTCAACCAAATCAGAAATCAAATTTATTTGTGATTTGATTTGCAGAGCGAATCATTTGGTTTGTGATTTTTCAACTAAATACAGTAAAACCCGCTAAGTACCTCACGAAAAATGTCGCTTTTTGAGGTACTTAGGCGGGTTGGGTACTTAAAAGAACCCTCTTAAGTACCTCGATGCAGGTACTAAAGCGAGCATAATTACTGATTTAGTTACATCTTCTTGTTAACTTGGGTACATAAAATCTTGAATAACAACATTTGATGAAATATACGTAATTTAAAACCAAAATCAAAGCATTATTTAAACACATAAACAAGTAAAGAAAAACTTTATTAAAAAAAATATTTAGTGCAATGGTATGTCATTTTTACAAGAATTAAATTGTTTAAAAATTCAAAGTTGGACATATCATTTTGTACCAAATTCAAAATGATATTGTTTGCCACTTATGTTTATTTATTAATTTATAAGAATTTTCAATCGATTAAAATGCAGTTCATTCCCTAACAAGTAAATACCATGTAAACCTAAGTTTAAGATTTTGTAGAACACTTAAAACAAAATCATCATATTTGCAAGCTTTTTCTCAGAAGTGTTTTTTGAGTGTACAGTTTTATAGTATATTCAATTTTAGTGTAATAATGTGCAAGTTTCAAGTGGCTAAAAGTTAGAGTTGATTTTTTAGAATTTTTTTTACCGAAGGTGTGTAGCGCTGCTACTGAGTTTCAAAATACGTAAATATTTTAAGGAGTTTTGTAAATGGGACACGAAAAATTTAGGTACTTAGGCGGGGAGGTACTTAAGAGAGGGATTTTCTTCAGATTATAATAAAAAATTCACGGTGTCCAAAAATGTTGGTTACCTAAACGGGTTAGGTACTTAAGCGGGGGGTACTTAAGCGAATTTCACTGTAATACTCTTTTATGCAACGCAACTAGTTCGGGATTTTTGGGACTAAAGCGGAATTTTTGGGACTACTTCGGGGATTTCGAGACTACTTCGTGATTTTCGGGGTTCTCTGGGCTATTTCGGGATCTTCGGGATTTTTGTGACCAATTCAGAATTTTTAGGAATATTTTTGGTTTTTCGAAACTACTTCGGTATTTTCGGTGTTCTCGGGAGTATATCAGGATTTTGGACAATTTCGGAATTTTTGGGACTATTTCGGGTTTTTCGAGACTACTTCGATATTTTCGGGGATCTCGGGGCTATTTCGGGATCTTCGTGGTTTTTGTGACCAATTCGGAATTTTCGGGACTATCTCTGGTTTTTCGAGACTTCTTCGGGATTTTCGGGATTCTCGGTTCTAAATCAGGATCTGCGGAACTACTTCGAAATTTTTCGACTATTTCAGGATTTTCGAGACTTCTTTGGTATTTGTGGTACTAATTTGGTGTTTTTGGAACTATTTCCAGTTTTTCGAGACTTCTTCGAGAAGAAGAAATCCCGATATAGTCCTGACATCGCCGAAAACCTGGGAAATAGAAAAACCTGAAATAGTCCCAAAAATTCCTAATTGGTCACAAAAATACTGAAGTAGCCTCGAAGTTCCCGATATAGACCCGAAAACCCTGAAAATCTACAAGGAGTCTCGAAAACCCCGGAATTGTCCTGAAAAGACCGAACAAGTCTCGAAATAGTCCATCAATCCCAAAATAATAATAAAAGTCCCGATATATTCCCGAGAACACCGAAAATCTCGAAGTTGTCCCGAAAATTCCGAAATAGTCCCAAAAATCTTGAAAATCTCGAAGCCGTCTCGAAAAACCCGAAATAGTCCTGAATGTCCCGAAGAAACCCCGAAAATAATGAAATTTTCCAAACGTCCCTATAATTTCCCGAGAACCCCGCAAATCTTGAATTAGTAGAAAAATTCCGAATTGGTCCAAAAAATCCCGAAGATCCCGAAATAGACCCAAAAATTCCAAATTGTTCGTAAAAATCCCGATATATTCCCGAGAACCCCGGAACCCTCGGAAGTAGTGTCGAAAAACTCGAAATAGTACCTAAATTTCCTAATAGGTCTAATAAATATCGAAGTAGTCCCGAAGGTCCCGATATAGTCCCGAAAACCCAAGGATAGTCCTGAAAATCCCTAAGAATCCCTGAAATAGTCCAGCAATCCCGAAATAGTCCTAAAAATTCCGTTATATTCCCGAGAACCCCGAAAATCACTATGTTGTCCCAAAAATTCCGAAATGGTCCCAAAATTCCTGAAAATCTCCATATACAGGTCTATTCTGCACGTTACCAAAGATTTTGTAACCGGAAAATTGTATTACCAAAAAATGTTACCAGTTATTGTCACCGCGGTTCTAGGTACGCTGGTAATGCAGTTAAAATATTCAGCAATTCAGCTATGAAGAATTGTGAAAATCCTGGCATTGCATATTTCACGGGGCAATAATTTGTTACCAGCTTACGAGATGGTAACAAAATTTACCGGTTCCCGAAATAGTTCAAAAATACCAAAATAGTCCCAAAAATCCCGATATATTCCCGAGAGCCCCGAAAATCTCGAAGTAGTCTCGAAAAACCCGAAATAGTCCCCAAAATTCGGAATTGGTTCCAAAAATCCCTAAGATCCCGAAATAGCGCCGAGAGCCCCGAAAATCTCGAAGTGGTCTCGATAAAGCCGAATTAGTCCAGAAAATCCCGAAAACCCCCGAAAGAAAATCCCGAAGAAGTCTCGCAAAACCCGAAATAATCCCAACAATACGGAATTAGTCCCAAAATCCTAAAAATCCCGAAGAAGGCTCGCAAATTTCAAAATAGTCCCAGAAATCTCGATATATACCCGAGAACCCCGAAAATATTGAAATAGTCCCATAAATTCCGAATTAGTCCCAAAAATCCCGAAGTAGTTGTTTTGCCTAAAAGAGTATTATTTAGCTGAAAAATCGCAAATCAAATGATTGGCTCTACAAATCAAATTACAAACAAATTTGATTTCTGATTTGGAGGGCGATTCAATTCACAAATTAATTAGATTTCTGATTTAGTTGACGAATCAAATCACAAATTAAGTATTTTTCTATTTTATTGACGAATCAAATCACAAATAAAACTTATCTTTTATTTGGTTGACCAAGCAAACCCCGAATAAAATTGATTTAGGATTTGATGCAACTTTCAATTCAGATACACATTTTATTTATGGATTGGTGGTTTGACTAAATCAAAATCACGCAACCCTGGTTCTAGCAAACAACCAGAAAATGGCACATAAATTCCTTCGCACAAAAAATTATGGCGGAATGTGGTCACTTGTGGTCACTTTACATGATAAGTTGAACTCCGCCCAAGGCACTGTCTATGATCGCAGCTTAATTTCTACTCCGGACAACGAAATTTTAGAGGATCTTAAATCCCAGGGTGTCACAGGTATATACAAATTTACAAAATCTATTGGCGATGATAGAGTACCGCTGGTCTAATTCTGCTTACTTTCAATTTATACCAACTCCCAAAAAGCCTTGATATTGCCTGGTATAAAGTACCAGTTCCCACATGCTCTGCAGCAATTGCCAAACTATAGGGCATACTATTAAGTTTTGTAGGAGTAACCCATCTTCTGACACTTGTAATTTTCCTCCGCATTAACCACTTAAATGCGCCCGCGAATTGTGCGTTAACTGTTTCGAACCCCACCCTGCCTCATCTCCCTCTTGCCAAATTTCAACAGCAGAAAGAAATTCTGAAAATACAAACAAAAGATATGCAGCACTGCTGATGCCAGACCTTTCTACAAAGTAACCTAATACAAGTCAATAAAAACAAATCGTTTTCCTCAACTCTAAAATACACCAGCAATAACCGCTCCGATAGTTACAAACGGAACGCAAAAAATCATATTGGCAACAATTCCAAAATCGCTAATTCTTCTGCTTCTGTACTTCCACCCGTCAATACCACAAATAATCTTCAAAACTCTGAACTCGCTTGTTGCTCTGTATAATACCGCCACCGAAAATACAATAAATAAAACAAAAAAAAAAACTTTTTAATATACCACGCTGCTATAAATGGACAAAAAAGTCGAAAATAATATTTCTCAGTCCCATAGAATTTGTTTTGATAACTTTTGATTTTGAAATTTTAGCAAAAGTCATTATAAATAACACTATGCGACAGTCAAAATCGGGATGGGATGAAACCAACGGGAAATGTTATATCGGCCAAAACAAGTTATACGTGGCCCGGCGTCTCGCTGGGTCACGTCTAGGAATCGAGATATATCGATTTGAAGTTAGTAACTATCATATAGGGGAAATTGTCACCTTTGGTGGTCTTTTTTTTTGACATAACTCGAGAACCACTAGTCCGATTTTGCTCAAACAAATTTAAAAAAATTAAAAATTACAATTCCTTTAATCTGTTCATATAACGTTTTTCTATATAATCAACAGTTTTGCCGGTAAAAATAAATGTATGAAGAAAAAAAATATTTTTTGCCTAAAATATTAAATTTTTTTATTATTTGCGTTCATCGATTTTTATAACCTATGTATCTATGTAATAAGCTAATAATTACCTGTAATAATTTTTAATTTTACGTGTTAATAATAAATAATATATAATAAATATTATCCAAATTCATTGAAACGTAAAATCAATATTCTTGTCAAAATGAGATACCTTCACTTAATTGTGAATAAAAGCGAAACGCGTCCATCGATTTTCATGATCTATGTCTCATTTTGCTTATAAGATTATGTGACTTTGCGTGAAAGTAATACGAAAAAAAGTAATAAAAAAATTTAATATTTTAGGCAAAAATATTTTTTTTCTTCATACATTTATTTTTACAGGCAAAACTATTGATTATATAGAAAAACGTTATATGAGCAGATTAAAGGAATTATAATTTTTAATTTTTTTAAATTTGTTTGAGCAAAATCGGGCTAGTGGTTCTCGAGTTATGTCAAAAAAAAGACCACCAAAGGTGACAATTTCCCCTATATGATAGTTACTAACTTCAAATCGATATATCTCGATTCCTAGACGTGACCCAGCGAAACGCCGGGACACGTATAACTTCTTTTTTACCGATATAACTTTCCCCGGTAGTTTGAACCCTTCCCGATCACTGACCCCTACCATTTGTCTCACAGTGTAATTTATAGATTGAAAGTGAAAAGCGTGGGGCGCATGTAGTAGACTTGAATTGATATGAAAAGTAATATATGTATGTATGTGGGTATATGAATATCGATCGCCTAAAATCGATCTCAAATTTGTGCTGTAGAAAATTTAGGTCCATGTTATGTAGTGAACTACTAAATGAAAGACTTATACAATGTTCTGACCGACAACGAAAACACCTTGAAAACGAGTTTTGGGATTGTGGGCTGAAGGCTGTTCACACCGACTGTTGTTGTTTTCGTTGACATTTCTTACATCCTTTGTTTACAGTTTTGCTGCACAAATACAAAACCAAAATACTTTTCCTTCAATTTCTTTTCATTAACAACCTTTTACTTCCATGCTTATTTTATTTTGGTCAGCCAATTAACAATAAATCCGAAATGGCGTATTAAAGATGATAAAATATGACTTCCACTTCGATAAATAATCGAAAAAACTAGTGCAGACACCGATTGGAATGAGTGGAACGTGAGTTTTCAAGTGGTTTTCAGCGAAAACTTGTTTTCGTTTGACAGATTTTACATTGACGAAAACACAAGTTTTAGGTCGAAAACCCGTTTTAGCAACGAAAACATGTTTTCGATGTCGGTCAGAACATGGTATTGTTGTCAATTAAATGCAATGGTTTGTATTGCATGCGCTCAACGTTTTTCATTATCAATCTCATAATTTTTTTATATTTATTTGTTTAAATTCTATGGGACTGAGAAATACTATTTTCTACTTTTTAGTCCATTTATAGAAGCGTGGTATATTAAAAAGTTTATTTATTTTCTCTTTAGAAGAATATTCCTAGATTTAGAGAATACAACCATGTAAATGTAAATGACCTAGATTTAAGAAATATAACGCTGTAAAAATACAACTCTGTATATGTGGGTAGAGACAAGAAAAACGAAACAAAGACATTCGTAAAATAGCATCGAGCAAGTGAACTTGTGCGTTTTCGTGATCGGCCTCTATCTTATTGCCTGCTACAACATGCATATATGGGCAAATCTCCGGAACCGTGTGCTCTTGTATCACTCACCTTTAAACTAATTTTATTAGTGTAATTTTACTTTTTGTAAATAACTTGGGTCATTTTGATAACAAATGTGACGAGTTCTGGTAACTTATTTAATTTTTTTATTGTAAAAATGTCATTTTAACTTTTATAAGCAATCAAAGCAATTAAAATAACAATTTTAACGTGTCACTTTGGCTACCTTTTGTACGTCTTTTAAGTATAACCTTTTCAGCGCAAAACGGAGACTTTCAAAAAACATGGCAAATAGTAAATATATTATTGGAAAATGTATTAGGCGTTGAGAAGAATATGTGCTCCTCATTGGAAATAAACTGTAACAATTTGAAATCTGTCACTCGTAATTATCAAAAATGTAATATTTCAAGTTCCTTTCCATTTTGAACTTTCAGCAATCACTAAATTGTTCTTATTTGTTTATATACATATTAATTAGTGATGAGCGATATTTCACTACCGGTGATTTTATCACTGTGATTTAAAAATTGCTGATAGCGACTGATACTGCTGGGCCACAATAGCAGTGATTGGTGATTTTTCCACTTGATGGTATTTCGCAGTGAATGAAAATCACATCTGGCAATAGCTAGGCAACGGAAGTTGAGAATTGTGATTTTTCTCNGTTGTCAATTAAATGCAATGGTTTGTATTGCATGCGCTCAACGTTTTTCATTATCAATCTCATAATTTTTTTATATTTATTTGTTTAAATTCTATGGGACTGAGAAATACTATTTTCTACTTTTTAGTCCATTTATAGAAGCGTGGTATATTAAAAAGTTTATTTATTTTCTCTTTAGAAGAATATTCCTAGATTTAGAGAATACAACCATGTAAATGTAAATGACCTAGATTTAAGAAATATAACGCTGTAAAAATACAACTCTGTATATGTGGGTAGAGACAAGAAAAACGAAACAAAGACATTCGTAAAATAGCATCGAGCAAGTGAACTTGTGCGTTTTCGTGATCGGCCTCTATCTTATTGCCTGCTACAACATGCATATATGGGCAAATCTCCGGAACCGTGTGCTCTTGTATCACTCACCTTTAAACTAATTTTATTAGTGTAATTTTACTTTTTGTAAATAACTTGGGTCATTTTGATAACAAATGTGACGAGTTCTGGTAACTTATTTAATTTTTTTATTGTAAAAATGTCATTTTAACTTTTATAAGCAATCAAAGCAATTAAAATAACAATTTTAACGTGTCACTTTGGCTACCTTTTGTACGTCTTTTAAGTATAACCTTTTCAGCGCAAAACGGAGACTTTCAAAAAACATGGCAAATAGTAAATATATTATTGGAAAATGTATTAGGCGTTGAGAAGAATATGTGCTCCTCATTGGAAATAAACTGTAACAATTTGAAATCTGTCACTCGTAATTATCAAAAATGTAATATTTCAAGTTCCTTTCCATTTTGAACTTTCAGCAATCACTAAATTGTTCTTATTTGTTTATATACATATTAATTAGTGATGAGCGATATTTCACTACCGGTGATTTTATCACTGTGATTTAAAAATTGCTGATAGCGACTGATACTGCTGGGCCACAATAGCAGTGATTGGTGATTTTTCCACTTGATGGTATTTCGCAGTGAATGAAAATCACATCTGGCAATAGCTAGGCAACGGAAGTTGAGAATTGTGATTTTTCTCTATCATGGTAGAAATGGTGATATTACAAATTTTAATTATTCATTGTAAATATGCTCGTATGTATCATATGTATATTCCGATTTATCCTTACCTTTCCATGGTTGTATTAAATGGACATTTTCAAGTACGCAGTTTGATTTGCTTGATCACGTTATTTTTATTCATCACTCAAATAATTTCAAATAACGAATAAATTTTTACTGTGTAAATTTTTTTTGGTATTTTGGAACTAATTCGGGATTTTCAGGCCTATTCCGGGTTTTTCGAGACTACTTCGAGATTTTCGACGTCCTCGGGTTTATATCGGTATCCTCGGGACTACTTCGGAATTTTTCGACTATTTCAGGATTTTCGAGACTTCTTCGGTATTTGCGGGACTAATTCGGTGTTTTGGGAACTGTTCCGAGTTTTTCGAGACTTTCGAAGTTCTCAGCACCATACGGGGATTTCTTCTGGATATTTGGAACTGTTTCGGAATTTCGGAGACAATTTGTCTGGAAACAGGACCAATTCTGAACGTCTGGCAGTCCCAAAATTTCGCAAAATAGCCCAAAAATTCCGAAGCAGTCCCGAGGATCCCGATATATACACGAGAACCCCGAAAATCTCGAAGTAATCTCGAAAAATCTGAAATAGTTTCAAAAATCCCGATATATTCCCGAGAACCCCGAAAATCTCGGAAGAAGTCACAAAAATACTGAAGTAGTCCAGAAGATCTCGATTTAGAGCCGCGAATCCCGAAAAATCTTCAAATATTCTCGAAAAACCCGGAATAGTCCTGAAAATACCGAAGAAATCTCGAAGTAGTCCAGCAATCCCGAAATAGTCTCAAAAATCCTGAACATCTGGAAGTGGTGTCGAAAAACCCGAAATAGCCCCAAAAATTCCAAAGTAGTCCCGAAGATCACGAAATAGTCCCAAAAATCCTGAAATTCTCGAAGTACTTTCGTAAAACTCGAAATACTCCCAAAAATTCCGAACTGGTCCTAAAGATCCCCAAGATTCCGAAATAGCCCCTGGAACCCCAAAAATCTCGTAGTAGTCTCGAAAACCCCGAAAAAGTACCAAAAAATCCGAGTTGGTCCCAAAAATCCCAAAGTAGTCCCGTAGATCCCGATATGGGGCCGATAACCCTCAGAATACCGAAGTTGTCTCGAAAACCCGGAAATAGTCCAGAAAATCCCGAAGAATTCTCGGAAATCCTAGTCGGAAAATATCTCGGAAAATAGTCAAAAATACCGAGAACCCCCGAGGGAAAATCTCGAGAAAGTCGCGCATAGCCCGAAATAGTCCCGACAATATGGAATTAGTCCCAAAAATATCGATATATTCCGAATTAGTCACAAAAATCCCGAAGTAGTTGCGTTGCCAAAAAGAATATTATTTAGCTAAAAAATCGAAAATCAAAATGCATTTAAAATATAAGTAATTAATTTGAATATTTTCAAACAGGTGGCAATCACCTTCAAACGCCTCAAAAATATATAAAAGATTTCTTAAAGCTCTTTAGTTTAGCACCCAAATATTGTTATTTCATACACCTTGTGTATAGTTGAATTAAATTACACTTCAACTATGTGGCAACCCTTTTGAAAATATTTTTATACTGAAACGTCCTTAGACCTCTATCGTTTCACACCCATACATTTAAAACAGGTGGCAACCCTTTTTAAAAACCGCAAAAGTATTCTGGCTGCTCAAAGTAAAGCTCTCTACTCACTTTGGCTTGACACCCATGTTTTAATATTTCACATACCTACATAAGTAACTTCTGCATAATTTAACTGCTTTCGATTTTTAAATTAGGTGACAACCCTTATTAAACTATAGAGATGCTCAACAAACTATAAGAATCGATTTCGTTTTGTTGATGCGCAAAAATAACTTATCAAAATAATTTCGTTTCGTTTCAGAGCTGAATTAACGAAACAAAACTCAATCGTTAACGTTGAAACGAAATAAATCACCAATCGTTAACATCGAAACAAGATAAAACAACGAAAAGTTGTTGTTGACGTCATTGCTAGGTCACTATAACCACCTAGCACCTAAGTGCATGCTACAGCTTCAACATTAACGATTGAATTTCTTTTCGTTAATAAGCAAAATAGAATATTTTGATAATTACCTAAGCGATAAAAAACTAAATCGTTTCAACAGAAACGATTGGTTTTTTTTTGGTAACGCTTAAATTAACGTTACAATGCATCCTTGTTAAAATATTTCCAAACTAAAAGCTTCTTAAACTTCTCTCGCCCGACACCCATCTCTCTCTTGTTCTTTTTTGGCGCTGTAACCGCCTAAGCGATTTTGGCCGAGTTCAGCAAAGCACGCCAGTCGTGTCTGCTCTGTGCCAACTGACGCCAATTGGAAACGCCAAGTGAAGCCAAGTCCTTCTCCACCTGATCTTTCCATCGCAGTGGGGGCCTCCCTCTTCCTCTGCTACCACCAGCGGGTTCCGAGTTGAATACTTTCAGAGCTGGAGCGTCGGTGTCCATTCGAACGACATGACCAAGCCAGCGGAGCCGCTGTATTTTAATTCGCTGCACTATGTCCATATCGTTGTAAAGCTCATACAGCTCATCGTTCCATCGTCTGCGGTACTCGCCGTCGCCAACGCGTAAAGGACCGTAAATCTTCCGCAAAATCTTTCTCTCAAACACCCCAAGAGCCGCCTCATCGGATGTTGTCATTGTCCATGCTTCTGCGCCATATACCAGCACGGGCATGATGAGTGACTTATAGAGCGCGGTTTTCGTACGTCGAGAGAGGACTTTACTCCTGAATTGCCTACTCAGTCCAAAGTAGCACTTGTTGGCAAGAGTGATTCTACGTTGGATTTCAATGCTGACATTATTATCGGTGTTAATGCTGGTTCCCAAGTAAACGAAATTCTCTACTTTCTCGAAATTGTAACTGTCAACAGTGACGTGGGTGTCAAGGCGCGAATGTGTTGACTATTTGTTTGATGACAGGAGATACATCGTCTTGTCCTCGTTTACCACCAGACCCATGCGCTTTGCTTCCCTATCCAACTTGGAAAAGGCAGAACAGACTTCGCGGTTTTTGTTACCGATGATGTCGAT
>NW_016157105.1:84138-88560 GCF_001687245.7 Rhagoletis zephyria
TTGCGGCAAATACGTCTCGCTTCCCTCTTCAGATCCCTATAGCGGTCCCACATAGCGCGCGTTGCGCCCGATCGCAGCGTGGCCCTGTAGGCGGCATCTTTTTTCTCTGCAGCTTCCTGACACTCCTCATCGTACCAGTTGTTCTTTCGGGCTCGCTGAAATCCGACTACTTCTTCGGCGGCGGTACTTAATGAGCGGGAAATGTGTCACCCAAACTGTGATGAATATTTCACTTATCTAATTTCCATGATTGAAACTGAATTTGATTTTTTTAAACAGGTGGCAACCCCCTTATATGTAATAAAAAATTAAACCTTTTCAAAACTATTTAGATTGATACTTATATTGTACTAATTTATTTATTTTTTTAAATATTTGGAATTCAATTTTTTACTAGGTGGCAACTCTTTTCGAAAAAGTAAAACCTTATACAAACCTTCTATAGCTCGAGCTCTTTCATTTGAAACCTCATTTTTTAAAATCGAAGGAACGGTGCAGATCTGGTAACCTGGACAAAAAATCCCTTCACGTATTATATATGTACATATATGTATAGATAATTAAATCAGTGCATACATACTTATGTCCGTGCTTATATACATACAATAAATGGAAAATTANTGAGCTCTTTCATTTGAAACCTCATTTTTTAAAATCGAAGGAACGGTGCAAACCTGGACAAAAAATCCCTTCACGTATTATATATGTACATATATGTATAGATAATTAAATCAGTGCATACATACTTATGTCCGTGCTTATATACATACAATAAATGGAAAATTATGCGTTATTCAGTAATACTTGAATCATGAATGAAAATTTATTCTTCATTCGAAATTACTTGAATGATGAGTAAAAATTCATTCGTTATTTGAAATTACCTGAATGAGGAATAAAAATTTATTCGTTATTTGAAATTACTTGAACGAAGAATAAAAATTTATTTGTCATACTAAATTTTTTGAGTGATGAATAAAAATTTATTCGTTATTTGAAATTATTTGAATGATGAATAAAAATTTATTCATTATTCGAAAGTGCTTGAATGAAGAATAAAAATTTATTCGTTATTTGCGATTACTTGAATGATGAATAAAAATTTATCCATCATTCGAAAGTGCTTGAATGATAAATAAAAATTTATTCGTTATTTGAAATTGTTTGAGTGATGAATAAAAATTTATTCATTATTCGAAAGTGCTTGAATGAAGAATAAAAATTTATTCGTTATTTGCGATTACTTGAATGATGAATAAAAATTTATCCATCATTCGAAAGTGCTTGAATGATGAATACAAATTTATTCGTTATTTGAAATTATTTGAGTGATTAATAAAAATTTATTCATCATTCTCAAGTGCTTGAATGAAGAATAAAAATGTATTCGTTATTTGCAATTTGCAAATTTTTATTCATCATTCGAAAGTGCTTGAATGGTGAGTAAAAATTTATTCGTTATTTGAAATTGTTGGAATGATGAATGAAAACTTATTCTTATTTTTTTTTATTCAATAAGCCCATCTCTGTACCATACCATAGTAAAGTTTTGTTACTGCAAAAGCTAAGCAAACTGGAAACTGAAGTCCTTTGAAATTGGAAAGGCATATCAGAAGGGATTAAGGCGGTCCTGTGACTTGTTGTTCCGAAGTTATAGCTGATTAAAAATTCCACGACTATGAGATATGCCACGCCCCCTTTTACAAACTCGTCTGCATACCAAATTTCAAGCTCAAGTGACTTATGGTTCCGAAGTTATAGCTGATAAAAATTTCCATGCTTTTGCGATGTGCCACGCCTCCTTTTACATACTCATTTATATATACTTTACCATAAGCTGCGCCATAGATATGACTTCATATCAAATTTCTAATTCATGTGACTTATGGTTCCGAAGTTATAGCTGATAAAAAAGCCACGCCTACGGGATGTGCCACGCCCACTTTTATAAACTTATTTATATATACCTTACTATAAGCCCTTGTGAGGTCCCACGCTCTTTGCAAAATAGACGACATATTTGCAAATAAAACCACACCTATAACCCTCCCGGGGTAAAGGCAAATAAGTGTACAAAGTTTCATGCAATTCTGCGTCGTGGTTCAAAAGTTATAAGGTAATAAACAAACAGACATTCGCATTTATATATAGTTTTATTCATTTTCCGGTAACACTACCTTATATGAATTCGCTGTTCTAGCACTCTTAGGGCCAATTTCAAATGAATATTTAAATGACACTTAAATTTAATTTTGGATTGTTGTTTAAATGCCATTTAACTTTCGTTGGGTTTCAGATCAACTTTGTTTAAATATGCCAAACAAATGGCAGCACTGCTGCTTGTTCCTTGAAATTGTTGTTGCATTTACTTGGTTGTTTACATTTTGTGCTGAACAGCTGATTGTTTTTTGGTGGGATTTGGTGGGATTGATTAATCAACCTACCAATCAACCTTGGTTGTCTGGTACAAACACAGGGTTTCATATCTCATATTTAAATAGCCAATATTGGCCATTTAAGTTCAGATTAAATGTGTGATCTGAAAATGAATAGTGGAGGTTAACCAACAATCTCTACTTAAATAGACCATCTGAAATTGGACCTTAGGATCGGATTGTAATGGAAGTAACTGAATGGAATGAACTATCGCATAATTATCTATTGTAAGTTTAACAAATAAATGCAAATGTTTATAATGCAATCAATAGATCCTTACGAATTCGCCGCAATTTGTTACGATTCTCTCCAAGCAATATAAACAAGGCACTACGTAACGTACGCACTTTTGTTTGCAAAATGCGTTATGTAAGTTTAAAGAAGACAAATTCGTTTGTTCGGCATTTCTTCTTACTCGCTTTCTATCTTCCAAGGCGAATTCACATATTCTTATCACGAACTCATATATTCATGTGGTAGCAAGAGTATAAAAACATAAAATTACCTTATAAACTAAAAGCACAAGTATCACGTTTATGCGTAGTCCAATTCACGAAATCATTTCATGGATCTGAGTAAAAATTCAGTGCATAAACTCCATTTCGCGTATTATTGAAATCATGAAATGGTATTCATGCACTCAGTTAGTACTCAAACCCTTGAAATGGTTTCATGAATTGGCCTACGTATAATGATAGTAAATGACAGAATGAATTACAACAAACACATCATTTTGACATAATGCAAGCCTTAAACGTTGCGACCGTTTGCCCACAAAAATGCAATTTTGCGAGCAGTCTCATTGTAAAACCTCATTTTTATAATTTCATAATTCCGGCCAGGGAAGCCAACACGTGGAGAATTCCCCGATTTGAGGAGAATTTCAGTTTGGGTGGGGAATCGGGGAATGGACCGTTTTTTGTGGGGAATTTCAGCTCTTCAATTCTAGTACAGTATATTTTGCTTTGCTGCCTTTATGCTTACGTGCACATTTAAGATACCTACCCCAAAATGCGCATCAGCTGCATTATTTTTAACATTCATAAGGAAACTGCAGCGATAGTGCATTCAACATACCTGCACATTAGCCATACCTACCTTAAACATTATGCAACTATTATCAATTATCAAAGAAAGTATTACCTCTACCTGCACTGGCTCTACACTTACACTAATTTTACAAGCATTCATTTATTTGGCTCCTCTCACAGAATAACGAAAATAGCTATAATTTTATGTAGTTATATAGACAGTTAAATACCATTCGGAAAAAACTTCGTTTCCTGTAATTTCTACGTGGTAAGTCTCTTCTTCTTCTTCTTTTTTGGCGCTGGAACCGCCTAAGCGATTTTGGCCGAGTTCAGCAAAGCACGCCAGTCGTTTCTCTTCTGTGCCAACTGACCCCAATTGGAAACGCCAAGTGAAGCCAAGTCCTTCTCCACCTGATCTTTCCATCGCAGTGGAGGCCTCCCTCTTCCTCTGCTACCACCAGCGGGTTCCGAGTTGAATATTTTCAGAGCTGGAGCGTCGGTGTCCATTCGAACGACATGGCCAAGCCAGCGGAGCCGCTGTATTTTAATTCGCTGCACAATGTCCATGNTTGTTGGCAAGAGTGATTCTGCGTCGGATGTTGTCTTTGCCATTATTATCGGTGTTAATGCTGGCTCCCAAGTAAACGAAATTCTCTACTTTCTCGAAATTGTAACTGTCAACAGTGACGTGGGTGCCAAGGCGCGAATGTGCTGACTGTTTGTTTGATGACAGGAGATACTTCGTCTTGTCCTCGTTTACCACCAGACCCATGCGCTTTGCTTCCCTATCCAACTTGGAAAAGGCAGAACAGACTTCGCGGTTTTTGTTACCGATGATGTCGATGTCATCGACATAAGCCAGCAATTGCACGCGTTTGTAGTAAATTGTTCCTGAGCGGTTCAGTTCTGCAGCTCTTATTATCTTCTCCAACATCAGATTAAAGAAGTCACATGA
>NW_016157105.1:88910-116249 GCF_001687245.7 Rhagoletis zephyria
TAGTAAATTGTTCCTGAGCGGTTCAGTTCTGCAGCTCTTATTATCTTCTCTAACATCAGATTAAAGAAGACACATGAAAGGGGGTCGCCCTGTCTGAAACCCCGTTTGGTGGTGAATAGCTCGGAGAGGTCTTTCTCAATTCTGATGGAGCTGGTGGTATTGCTCAACGTCATTTTACACAGCCGTATGAGTTTTGAGGGGATGCCAAATTCAGAAATAGCGGCGTATAGGCAATTCCTTTTAGTGCTGTCAAAAGCGGTTTTCAAGTCGACAAATAGGTGGTGAGTGTCGATCCTTTTCTCGCGCGTCTTTTCCAAGATTTGGCGTATTGTGAATACCTGGTCTATGGTGGATTTGCCAGGTCTAAAGCCACACTGATAAGGCCCACTCAGTTTATTGACGGTAGGCTTCCGTCTTTCACACAAACGATAAGACCTTGTAACCTATGCTTAGCAGGCTGATCCCGCGGATTTGGTGCGAATGGCGGGGTCACCTTTCTTGTGGATTGGGCAGAGCACACTTAAATTCCAGTTGTAGGGCATGCGTTCCTCTGACCATATTCTGCACAAGAGTTAATGCATGCACCTTATCAACTCCTCNTATTGACGGTAGGCTTCCGTCTTTCACACAAACGATAAGACCTTGTAACCTATGCTTAGCAGGCTGATCCCGCGGATTTGGTGCGAATGGCGGGGTCACCTTTCTTGTGGATTGGGCAGAGCACACTTAAATTCCAGTCGTAGGGCATGCGTTCCTCTGACCATATTCTGCACAAGAGTTAATGCATGCACCTTATCAACTCCTCGCCGCCGTACTTGAATAGCTCAGATGGCAGGCTGTCAGCTCCAGCAGCTTTGTTGTTTTCCAGCCGCGTTATTGCTATTCATACCTCATCATAGTCAGGCGGTGGAACGTCGACTCCGTCATCATCGACTGCGGGCTCGGGTTCTTCTTCTCCACAACTTTCCATGCTGCTACCATTTAGTAGGGCGGAAAAGTGTTCCCTCCATAATTTAAGTACGCTCTGGACATCGGTTACATTGTTGTTCTTACAGGAGTACGCCCTGTTAAAATCCTCGGGCATTCTTCCTGTCGGCCAGCATTCCAAGGTTTTCGCACTCACGTATTTCTGCCTCTCTCTTCTTATTGCGGCAAACACGTCTTGCTTCACTCTGCAGATCCCTATAGCGGTCCCACATGGCACGCGTTTCGCCCGATCTCAGCGTGGCCCTGTACATGGTACGTGCTCCTCCATTATTTGGTTTCATAGGGTTTCGGATACCTTCCTCATTGAAGCAGTAAATTCGCTTTAGTGCATTTTTCGGTTAAGCGCACAAGTTTTTTGTGCAAAGAAGGAAGGGCAGCTAAGCAAAATATACGTATACTAAGGTTTCAAATGGCCAAAAATTGCAGTGGGTTTTTTAGAATTTTGTTTGTCGCATTTGCTTTCATATAACGAATAAACATAATTTATTTTCATGTGGAAGAAAACCGCACAAACTTCGGCAAAAAAATTCTAAAACGAAAATTGCTAGACACTTGAAACTTGCACTATATTATTATAGAATTGAGTGGGCTACAAAGCGGCACACTTAAATCTTTCTAGAAAACCGAGTTAGAGCTCGAAATTTTGTTGAATTTTCCAACTTTCTAGCTTGGGCTTATACGATATTTGTTAAATAATGAACTATATTTTTATAAAAAAAACTCAAATTACAAAACAAAATAAAAATAATTGGTGCGACTATAGTTTTTTCGACCACTGTATTTACGTTAATATTATATAAACATTTTTTATTATTTATTTGTTAACAAACTTTTTAAAAGTTCGGTTTGGTTTATACATAGATGAATAAAATTTAATAATAAAATAAACAGAAAATCCAGCAATATATCAAAATACATTAAATCTTTGTGTTTTTTTTTTGGAAATAAGGAGATATCAATGGGTGAGGAATTTTACGAGATTTCGGGCGAAATCGGGAAATTTCATTGTCGAAATCGGGGAATTCTCAAAAATTAGTTGACTACCCTGGTTCCGGCTTACATTTATAATATTTTTTTTTGACGTATTTATAAAAGGAAGCTTCATTTTTAGATTTTCTTTATCACCCATCATATTACACAAATATGTAGCTAAAATTTTACACTTAAAGTTTTTTTGATACCATCATTAGTTTTCTTTCTTTCTAAGGTTCAAAAGTTTTATTTTGCAGCTACACGGAATAAGCTGTGAGCCGCTGTATGTTCATCAGAGTATATCAACGAAAGACGAATTCATACAAGGTGATAGCGGGAGCACAAAAACTACTCTAGAAAATTATACACCCAATGAAAAACACGAACAAATGTACAACAGACCAGTGTGACCGTGGGCATGTGAAAAATTGTAGCAGAAAAGAGACTTAAAATGTATCAATATGTATCACTTTTTTCATTTAAGTATCAAAGCAACAATATGGAATAAAACCAATAAATTTTATGAAAAAGCATTTTCCAAAACAATTTAACATTTATTGCACGAGCAAGTTGAAATTATTTCCCGAAAGCGATTTGCGTAATTTCAGTTGCAGTTACACTTTGCAATTTTGATTGCCGAAAGTGATTTCTGCAAATCTGCAAAAAGGACTTTCTGACTGTTAACACGGGAAAGTAGACTTTCGATTTCGCATTTTGACAGCAAAATACGTAGAAAAAGATCTAGCATTTCCACGTTTAGCCAATCCTTTAGTCTGGTAAACTATGTTTATCCACAGCTGATTAGTAGCTTTTTCCCTATAAAAAAAATAAATTGTAACAAAAAATTGAAGGAATTTTATTTACTCAAATGCGTTATGCCTTCCGGCAGTGGACGGATTCAAAATTGGATGAATATCGTACAACTGATTGCAGTTTACCAACTACCAGAAATATTATCAATCTTCCACCACGATAATTCGGTAACCGGTAAACCGATACTAAAATAATTTTACACAAACAAAATACATGGGGGAAAATTTACCGCAAAACTCCACATGCAAATGATATGTATAAGCATTTGCCGCATGACGGCGCCAGACAACATTCTCCAAATTTCGTTGTTAGTGCTGACATATATTGCAGCCCGTGAGAAATAGGCGGTATCCATGGGATATATATTTTGTGACATGGTTATCACGACATTGGTGTTTTCCTGTACCGAGTACCAAGCCCTAATTTTTGTTATTGAACATAGCGAAAAAATGCAACGCTATGATACTGTTCATTTATTCACATTTTGACGTTTTTGGCGTAATTTTTGTTATTGAACATAGCGAAAAAAATGCAACGCTATGATACTGTTCATTTATTTACATTTTGACGTTTTTCGTCATGCACCATGAATCACAATACATGAAAGGTTCGTTCAGTGAACGACAATGAAGTTTTGGATGTAGGTACGTTGCCACAGGTGCACGTCACGTTTTGTAATGCATACAAATTAACAGATTTTTTTCTTTTGTGTTTGGAAAACTATCAAAATTTAAAAAAAGTATCTCCAAAATTCATCGAAAAATGTATCACTTTTGATCCACTTGGATCACACTGCAACAGACACATAAGGGCTATTCGCGATCCGGTGCAAATGGCCTAGCATCATTGCANGACTTGGATCACACTGCAACAGACACATAATTTTTGACAATCAGTACAATTCGCATTGATATCAACGAGCAGCTTTGCTAGCTCTAATAATTAGATTTGTTTTCGTTTGTACTACATATGTGCATATATACATATACACAAACATGCATATACACACAAACATATGTACATACCCTGCAGCAAACTTTAGGGACGGTCGGGCACAGTGTTGCTAGAATTTTTGTATAGCGCATCCCCATATCGAGCCTCAGTTATCCCCAAAAAATCCCCATTTTTCTTCTAAGTCCCCATTTAAATCCCCTTAAGTAAGAAATAAAAAAAATATGTATTCTCATTCCTGTTACTTCGTTTTAATTACAGTTTTGAATACTTTTATATTACAAATTTCAAACTTGCATATGTGTACATATATATGAGATCATTTGGTTATTTACGTATAGCGGTTTCTTATTTTTTATGGTTTTTGGAGACTATTTAACAACATACCTTCGGCCCAAGGTTCCTATTCCCATTGCTGTCTGTAAGTTCGTCAATTTTTTTTGTGCGCTTGCCACTTTGTATAATTCTTTTTAAACTTAGGAAATCAGAAATATATGCAGTCCATTCGGTAAATGCCAATCACAGCGATCCTTTTACAATTGGGTGTAATGAAGTGAGAGAAAATTGTGTGTTCAGCGAAAGCCATTAAAACAGGCGTTTTCCACGAATAATACTTTGACAAAGAAAATCTTTGTTTGAGAAATTTTTAAGGGCATTCAGTAAAATATATGTATTTTAATTGCAATATAAATATTTTATACCACACAAAAATCCCCATCAAATCTCCACATCCCCAAATGAAAAAATCTATCCCCAAATGGTTTCAGAAATCCCCAAAATGGGGCGAAATCCCTAGGTTATTTTAGGAGCTCTTCCGGCCGGTGATTTTAAAAAAGCAAAAACAAGTTTCCTTTTTTCCTCCTACGCGTTTCGGCGTTATTTTTCGCATTCTTCAGGGAGTCTGTTTTTTTATTTATTTAGAATAAAACATGAAGAACATAAAAAACACAACCATTAGATACAATGTTACATATTGAAATATCAAAACAATTAGTTAACATACACACATATACCAATAAAATTCTTCATGATCACACTTACATCTTTACATTTAAATCACATTTGGCACAATTATTATTTTAACATATTTGATTTGGACATCACTAATAAATAAATCTACATAAAAATATCACAGCTTAATGTTGTTTATCGCTTATCTGCTCGTCGAATGTGTCCAATTGCTGCCCGGTATGCACAATTTATGTTATCCACGTCTTCTTTGAAGTTCATCGCGTCCTGTATTCTTTGTTGTATTCGCAGACCTTCTACGTCTAATATTTTGGTGTTTTCGAAGTCTGCTGCGTGTCCGCTAATTGTTAAGGGCCAATTTCACAGTGCGTAGTTAACTCTGAATCGACAGTTAACTAGAGATTTTCAGTACAAAAATCTGTAGTTAACTCCCGATTCCGAGTTAACTACGCATTGTGAAATTGGCCCTTAGTGTTGGGCTAGGGCTGTTGTTGTCTTTTTGTGTTTTGCGTCAGTTTGGTGTTCGTTGATTCTGACGCCAAGTGCTCGCTTTGTCGTGCCTACATATACTTTACTGCAGGTTTCGCCAACCCTTCCTTTGCATTTTATTTCGTAAACAATATTGTGCTGTTGTTCCTTGTTGATTTTGTCTTTTGTTTTGCTGAAAATTGTGCTTAGTGTGTGGTTTGGTTTGTGGGCAAAGGTTATATTTTCGTTGCGAATGTTTTTGTGTAATGTTTTATTATCCGTTAATCCATGTATATATGTGACTCCTGCGAATTTTTTGTGTTCATGTTTATTTAAAGCTTCAATTCTCATGCCTGCTGACTTTCGTTTGTTTATTGCTGATATTATTAGGGTACCCGTTTTTGTATAATATGTTCTTTATCTTTTTGTTGTTTGCATTTCTGAACTCTTGGTCACTCAACGCGTGGATTTTATTTATAAGATTGATAGCAGTGTCCCTCCTTTGCGTCCAGGGGTGATTCGAGTGATAATTAATCATTCTAGAGGAAGGTATGTCTTTAGTATACCAGTTTGTTAACAAGTTCTTGTTTATATTGTATATTTCCATGTCTAGGAAGGCTAATTTTTGTTTCTCTTCAACTTCAGTCGTGAACTGTATTTTTCTATGTTGTGCATTTAAAGTTTTAACTATTTCTTCCACGTCATTTTTATTTACAATAGCAAATATATCATCTATATACTTGTTGATGTATTTGATATATATGTCCTTGGTTCTCAATTCAGCAATGCTGTCGTCTAGTATTTTGTCCAAAACAATATCTGCTACAGTCGGTGATAGATTGTTTCCCATTGGCATTCCATGTACCTGTTGGTAATAGGTACCATCATAAACAAAATACTTGTTGTCCCGTAAGCAAAATTCCAAGGCACGTAAAAATTGTTTTCTTGAAAGGCTTGTATGATTTTGCAAGGACGGCCATTGCTTCATAATTTTATTCATTGCCAATTATATTGGAATATTGGTAAATAGGGACACTACATCAAAAGATATCAGGATTTCATTTTCTTGGATTTTTATGTATTTTAGCCTTTCTTTGAGTTCAAGGTACATTTGTTGAAGAGGAAATTGGTCTAAGAGGAGTATTTTCTTTGTGTATCTTTGGAAGGGCATATATTCTGTGAGCTGTAGCTACAGTGCTTGTCAATTGGTGTTTCTGTTTGATGTCAATATTTTTTTTGTTTGTAAATGTCATTAATTATGTTGTTATTTTTCCTTAATAATTTTTGTGTTGGGTCCATTCGCATAGTTTTGTAGGTGTCCTTATCGCTAAGGAGGCTTTTAATTTTATCATTATATTCCGTTTTGCTCATCATTACTGTCTTGTTGCCTTTGTCTGCATCTGTAATTATTAACGAGTCCTTATGCCGTTTAATAAATTGCTTCGTATCTTCAAAAACTTTTAAAATATATTTTTCTTTTGGGCCATTTGTAAGTTTGCTTTTGTATCCATGTATTTTGGTTGCTATGTTGCTTCTCGCTGTGTCCTTTTGTCTTTCATCGTCGAGTGCCTGGATACCTTGTTCAATTTCGGCAATTAAATGTATGGGTGAGAACGTTTTCTTCGTTACCGGTAATGCGAATTTTTTTCCCATAGAGAGAAGCCACCTGCTTTCTTTTGGAACAGATATGTTGGTCTTATTTATGAACCAATCCTCGTTGATTTTGAATCCATATTTTTCAAAGTTGCGGTCAATTTGTCCCGAAATCCCCACATCTGGCAACTCTGGTCGGGCAAAGCACTAGCTCCGCCCTACAAATTTCAGAACTGTCTCTGAACTACTGCAAAAGGGATGCAGAGCTGCACGGTTCAAACGCATGTACTGCTTGTTGCGCTGTCATCAATAGGCTTGTTTTTTTACATTTTCGGGCTAGTTTCGGGCAAACTAGCGTAAATACGGAATGCTCTAAGAAAAGTGCATAAGCTGTCCCAAACCACGGGAATACAAAAAACCATTTTCGTGCCCGAAGCTAAACGTCAAATTGGAAAAAATTATAAGTTTAAGATTTGAACAGCAGCGAACACAATAACGTTTAGTACACTTAATGTTTTTTCTATTATGAATCAAAGAAAATCAGCTAAATATGCACATATTTATGGTTAAAATTTGAACGTTTTAAATTCTTCCTCTTGTTCTGGCAGTTTGACAGATTTCACAAACTCGCCCGGAAAAATAGGCCGGGTTACTTCGGGCTAGTGAGAGGCAAAAATTACTCTCTCAAAGTGTCTCTCAACAGCCCGAGAACCAACCAAAGAAACACAAATTGGGCACTTTCGGGCACCCTCGGGCAAGCAAAAGAACAGACAAAATGTTAGAGCGCTTTCACATTACTCGATACGACATCGAGTCGAAATTTTTGACTATTACCGAAAGTTAACCGACCACATGTATTAGCACTTTCTCATTAATGTCGCCTATATGAAATCGCACTGCAGTAAGACCGGTTAGTAAAAACTGAAAATTAACTGCACAAATTTTTGTTGCGTTCATAAACAAGAAAAATAAAGCAAGAAGTTAATTGAGTAACATAAATATGACAAGCTATAACGTCTTTGTATTTGCTAGAGGATATTTTAGTTAAATGATTTAAGCAATTTTCATATTTAATTGCATGAGTTGCGGCTTTTGTTTATATTTTTCTACAAATTACATACCGAAAGTATTCCGCCAAGTTTGCAAATTAGCTCAACACGGGCGGAATCGTTTCGGTAAGCTAAAAATACGGAGAAAAAATAAATGTTACAATATTGTACTAGCTGATTTATTTTTATCGATAACGGGGAAATAATTTTTTTAAATGTGGCAACCCTTTTCGAGAAAGTAAACCTGATTCCACATCTACAGGCCAAGCCCTTTCATTTGACACCTCATTTTTGAAAATCAAACCAACGGTGCAGATATTACCTGGACAAAAAATCCCTTCGCCTATTATATCGTCGTTTAAAGTACAAAACCGCGTATCGGCATTCTGCAAAACCGCGTAACTGACATCGGCTGCCAAAAATTGGATTTGCTCACACAAGCTCTTGGCTCAATCCTTATCCATTCGTCCTGAAATATACTAGCCAGAAATGCGATTGCTTTATAAAAAAGAGAACCAGTTTGAAATCTGAGTGTTTTTACCCTCTAGAAAATAATTTCTACAACTTCACATACGCGGTTTTGCATTTTGCTGATACGCGGTTTTGCATTTTGTTGACACGCGGTTTTGCACTTTAAACGACGATATACATATAAACATATCGTCGTTTAAAGTGCAAAACCGCGTATCAACAAAATGCAAAACCGCGTATGTGAAGTTGTAGAAATAATTTTCTAGAGTGTAAAAACACTCATATTTCAAAATGGTTCTCTTTTTTATAAAGCAATTGCATATCTTCCTAGTATATTTCAGGACGAATGGATAAGGATTGAGCCAAGAGCTTGTGTGAGCAAATCCAAGTTTTGGCAGCCAATGTCAGTTACGCGGTTTTATAGAATCACGATACGCGGTTTTGTACCTTAAACGACGATATGTATATACTAGTGAATCCGCATGGCGTTAAAACACCAACACTGAATTTAAATTTATAAACAGGCACTCATATTTTAACATTTAATTTAACTTATGTATTTTAAACTTATTTGTAACTTATGTAATTTAAAAATTTTAATGTATTCATGTATAAACCTATAGGGATTTCTGTAATTATTGAGATAATTTTTTTAAGTTGAGCAAGATTTTTATGTAAACTGCAGTATCGATCATATCAATGGCACACCCATTTGAAAGTGATTTTTTTGTCACTTATGTTTGTTTATTTATTTTAAAGTATTTTCAATTAAAATACAGATCATACTCTAAAAAACCAATGTAAACCCAAATTTACAACATTGTAGAAAACTAAAAAGGTACAACCAATTCAGGTCATTCCAAATTCGTAACTGTGTTGCAAACGTAATAGAATACTTAAAATCTGTATTGAAATTTCAAACTTTTTAATCAGAGTTTTTATAAATATTTCGAATAGCACATTAATTAATTAATTAGTATCCCAGAAATACTCATTATACATAAGAAATACAAATTATTTTTAAGAATAACGGTTTTAGAAAACGAAGGAGTAAAACAGGCACTTTATGTTCCATTTTTAAAGCACAGTTTGCCTCAAAAAGTAAATTAGTGCAAAACAAATAGATATTTACAAATAAAATGAAGCATTTTTTATTTACAAAATGGTATGCGTGCTTATTTAATTACAGTATTTAAAGAAAAAGCTCTATACTATACTTGTTAGAACAAGCTCAGATCACCATATTTGATCTAGCCCGGAGGTGACTCTATTTGAACTATTTAGGAACTGTTACTATATCAACTGTCTCAGAACCATCTAAGCCAGAGTCAGCTCAGAACAAGTTCAAAAGTTCTGCAGAGGGCGACAATTGTCACTTCGTTGGACAACGCCATGTTAAACAAGTAAGAAAGTCTAAGTTCGGGTGGAACCGAACATTAAATACCCGGCGCAAGTATTAAATATATGTTTTCACCTTTCCGAAAGTTACCGCTACATGATAAGCGGGTGTATAAATTTTAAGTAAACTAGCATCCTTAAATTTCGAAATATTGAAGTTGCAAGCATTTCTAAAATTTACCGTTATATGAAAAGCCGTAATTTTAGTCCGATTTCAGCAAGCACAATAACCACACCGAGTTTGGTACAAATTGGTAGAACGGTTACCGAGATACATATATGTGATCATAAGTGGGCGGTGCCGCGCTCATTTTCCAAAATTGTATCATAAACCGTATTTGGTGGTGAAGAATTTTTGCAAGCGTCAATTTTGAATAAATTAGCTTTAATATTTACTGATTTATCGAAGATTTCGTATTTCTCTAAATTACCCTTATATGGAATGTGTGTTCAAAAACTTACAATATTCTCATTTTTCGTCTTAAAATTATTGTAAATATCAATTTTCAGTCGTTACTAAAATATCTCAGTTTTCGTATTTCTGATAATTACCGTTATATAGGAGGTAAGCGGGGTTATTGTTCGACTTTGCCCATTTTCAATACCATCCGTCCTACGCCCGAAAGAAGTACACGTACCAAGTTTCGTTAAGATATCTCTATTTTTACTCGAGTTATCGTGTCCAGAAACGGACGGACAGACGGACAGGCAGACCGCTTAATCGATTTCTCTTTTCATCCTGATCATTTATGTATACATTTGTCTATATCTATCTCGATTCGTTTTGCCTGTTACAAACAACCGTTATGTGAACAAAGTTATAATACCCTTGTGTACAAGTGCGCTCGAGTATAAAAAGACAGTTGAAAGCATTGAGTTGGGATAGAGAAGAACCAGTACCGTCCCTTTTGAGGCTAGCTCAGCGCAAGTTCTGAACCAGTTAGGTTTGCTTCAGGGTGCATACAAATATACGTTGCACCATTCAAACACATGTACATACATGAAAACATTGCTTCTATAAGTGCATACTTGGGATGTTTCGAATGTCATAGTTTTCACATTCGGGAATGCGAATGCGAATACGAATGTGAATGTTAGGTATAACATTGAAAAAGCTATATGTAATCAACTTAAGTCAACGTTTTTATTACTTAAAATTATTAGAATATTGAAACTCGTTCTTAACCTATACAGTGTTTTAATCTAGTAGTCAAAGTTCAGAAGGGGCATATTATATTTCAAAAAAAAGTAATTTTGCTGCACTGAACAATCCTTAGCTATGAAGCCAAAAAGTGTCAAATAGAAAAATAAAAGTGCCAAAAAGGTGTCATCCTTTTTCATCAGTCCCATTTAGTAATAAAATAAGAACCACTTTTTCAAAACAAAAGTGCAATGATAAAATAAGATAAACCAGTTGAATAGCCTTTATAAATTTGAAAATTTTAGTTGAGAAAAAGAAGTACCTACACGCAAAGGATTTCACAAAAATATATTGCAAAGTTATTTTTTTTCATTTAAGTGCAATTTGAAGTAAAATAGGGCCAAAAATGGCACGGTTTTTGCCAAGTTGGCAGCCCTGCACTTGGAACGCTGGCGGGTGGAGCGTTCAAATATTTGCGGGCAAGATCTGTCAATTTGTCGTACTTTAGTTTAGTTTTCCACCAATAGAGAGGATTTGCACCGAGATGAGCTCGTTTTTCTTTAAGATAGGCCTTCTTAAATTGTGCTCTAATTTCAAATTTTATAATGTCTCCAGATTCTACATCCGAGCCTTCGCTTTCACTGGAGGAATCTACAATTATTTCAGTACTTGTTGAAGGCTCATCAATGTTACTTGTTAAACTGCTTAACCGTATAGAGCCTGAAGCTAAAAGCCGGCTATGGTCCGCACCCTGGTTAGACAGCCTTATAGCATGTTCTGACCGACAACGAAAACACTATGAAAACGAGTTTTGGGATTGCGGGATGTAGGCTGTTCACACCGGTTTTTAGTGTTTTCTTTGACATTGCTTACATCCTTTGATTACAGTTTTGCTAGACAAAACCACACCAAAATACTTTTCCTTCATTTTGTTTTCATTAGCAACCTTTTAGTTTCATTCTTATTTTACGTTGTCCATCCAATTAACAATATTCAAAATGGCGTATAAAGATGATAAAATATGACTTCCACTTCTATAAATAATCGAAAAAAATATTGCAGACACCGATTGGAATGAGTGTAACGTAAGTTTTCAAATAGGTTTCAGGGAAAACTGGTTTTCGTTTGACAGATTTTACATGGACGAAAACATAAGTGTTAGGTCGAAAACCAGTTTTAGCAACGGAAACATGCCTTCGATGCCGGCCAGAGCATGGTAAGTATTAGAGCCAGTTGAACAATATTGGAGTGGACTATCTGCCCGTGTATACATTCGCATTCGCAAAACATTAGTATCATTTGATGCGAATGCGAATGTCGAATGCGTATGTATAAAATGATGCGAATCATTCGCATAACGAATGCGAATGCAAATATTCGCAACATCCCTGGTACATAAATATGTCCCTCAGTATTGCAACGAAGCCAGTTTGTTTCATTCATGCATGTATCCATACAAAGATATGTACTTATGTACGAATGGATGTAGGTACACGTAGCACGCTTGCTTCATTCATATATTGCTTGGTAGAGGCAGAACTGAAATGCGAAATGCGTTCGCTCATATATATGTATATTAAACCGCATCACCAAAACAAGTTGCGGTTTTTCCACTGGGATTACAAAATTTATTATATTTTAAGACGTCCACCAAAATATTTCGGAAAAATATTAAGATTTAAGCGAGCTGGACCGATTTGAAAATATCTCCAAAAATGCAGTTTTTATGAATAGAAATAGTTTCTTAAAGAACTTTCTGAAAAAGGTCCCCTCATATGACAAAACAGATTAGGCTTGAAAAATCTACATAAAAATATTTAAAAATCTTTTCAAACGGAATCGTAATAATGAGATTTTCGATGCTGTTTTTTATTACTTTTTTCAAAGATTGATTTACGAAAAACTTAAATAACCGGGCCAAAACTATTCTGATTTAGACTAAAAGGATCCCGGTAGAAAGGTATTTTTCCACTATTTTGATTTATGTGAAAAAGGCCATTCGTGTCCCAATTTTTTTGTTTTTCAAATACCAAACCATATTAATTCAACCATGAATTAGGTTCGTTCATCCTACCTTTCTCTTCCATCCGCTGAATGAGCTTATTAGCAAAGAAATAAAAAGGGTGAGAAAATACCTTTCTAATCATACCACACAAGTCTAAATCGGAAGAGTTTAGGTCTTATACCAATCTTTGAAAAAAGTTAAAAAAACAGTATCAAAACTCTCATTATTACGATTCCGTTCAAATTTTTTTTAAATTTTTTTTTTATATTTTTATGTAAATTTTTTAAGCTTGAACCGCTTTGTTGAACTCCATTTTTGGAGGTATTTTGAAATCGGTCCAGCTCGCATAAATCTCAATATTTTCCCGAAGTATTTTAGTGGACGTCTTAAAATATAGTAGATTTTATAATTCCAATGGAAACACAGTACCGATTTTTTTTGTATGGGGAGTGCAGTCTAATGTATATATGTGCATTCAAACATACATATCGCACACCGTCTTCAAAAGAGTCACAACTCAAAATTTGGCAATTTTGAGATTATGCGCCAAAAATGTAAACAGATCTTCTATTTAACTTTCAGCAAAAGCTGGAGAAAATTTTTGTTATAATTTGTTAAAAACAACCTAAGGTAAAGTCGCCCTTGCCCATATGATAGTCATGTGCTAAGAAATAGTTTTTCGCATTTTCTGACAAACGCATTATTTTGAGTTGTGACTCTTTTGAAGACGGTGTGCGATATGTATGTACGTACATATGTACGAAGGTTAGGGTGGTCCAAAAAAAGTCGGAATTGTAATGCTCGGACCCCCTTGGATTGTTCTATATCAAAAAAAAGTATACCCCTATTTTTTATTTTGAAATCAAAAAATATTATATATATATATATATATATATATATATATATATATTATAAAATATGTATATTTATATTTATATTATAAAATATATATATTTATATCTATTATATTCGTATAAATGGTATAGAAATCTTGAAAATCAATATTTTTCGATCGGAAAGCTCTGGTTCTCATCAAGAGACTATCAATAATAATACCCAATTGTTTATTTAACCATTTTTTAATTCTAACGACTTTTTATTGGCCGCCCCATTGCATTTTTCGGGGTTTTTGTGGGTTTTGGCGGACCTATAAATTGAGGTTGCGATGAAAAAATGGTTAAATAAAAAACTGGGCTTTATTACTGGGAATCTCCTGCAGATAAACATAGTTTTCTGGTCGGCAAATATTAATTTTTAACTATTCTACCATTTCTACGAAAAGTTGTTTTTTCCCCATATAAAATACATGGAAAGCTTAGGGTGCTTTGAGCGACCTCTAAATATTTTTTGATTTGATAGAAAAATAAGGGTAAATTACTTTTTGGTATAGAACAATCCTAGGGGGTGAGAGCATAAAAATTCCGACTTTACTTTTTCGCATGCATTTTAGGAACACCCTAATGTCGTCATCACAGTCCCGGGGATTAGTCCCGGGATTTAGATATTCATTACCACCACAAAATCTATATCTTCTCGGAAATGGCTCTAACGATTTTGATGAAATTTTGTACACAGATAATGTTTTGTATTTTAAGGTTATCTGAATAGGCCTTATATCCAAAAAACAAGTAAAAAAGTCTAAGTTCGGGCGGAGCCGAACATTAAATACCCGGCGCAAGTATTTAATATATGACTTTCACCTTTCCGAAATCTACCGCTACATGTAAGCCGGGGCGTATCAATTTTGAGTAAATTAGAGTCCTTAAATTTCGAAATTTCGAAGCTTCAAGCAGTTCTGAAATTTACCGTTATATGAAAAGTGGCCGTTATTTTAGCCCGATTTCAATAATTTTCAACGTTTTGCTTTTATGTGGCAAGCACAATAACCATACCGAGTTTGGTACAAATTGGTAGAACGGTTACCGAGATACATATATGTGATCATAAGTGGGCGGTGCCACGCCCATTTTCCAAAATTTTATCATAAACGTATTTCTTGGTTAAGAACTGTTGCAAGCATCAATTTTGAATAAATTAGCTTTAATATTTACTGATTTATCGAAGATTTTGTAGTTCTCTAAATTACCGTTATATGGACTGTGGGCGTGGTTATTGTCCGATTTTAAAAACTTTCAGCCATTTGGTATGTTGTGCGAAGGTCAACAACTGTGCCAAGTTTGGAAGAAATTGGTGCANTAAACATAGTTTTCTGGTCGGCAAATATTAATTTTTAACTATTCTACCATTTCTACGAAAAGTTGTTTTTTCCCCATATAAAATACATGGAAAGCTTAGGGTGCTTTGAGCGACCTCTAAATATTTTTTGATTTGATAGAAAAATAAGGGTAAATTACTTTTTGGTATAGAACAATCCTAGGGGGTGAGAGCATAAAAATTCCGACTTTACTTTTTCGCATGCATTTTAGGAACACCCTAATGTCGTCATCACAGTCCCGGGGATTAGTCCCGGGATTTAGATATTCATTACCACCACAAAATCTATATCTTCTCGGAAATGGCTCTAACGATTTTGATGAAATTTTGTACACAGATAATGTTTTGTATTTTAAGGTTATCTGAATAGGCCTTATATCCAAAAAACAAGTAAAAAAGTCTAAGTTCGGGCGGAGCCGAACATTAAATACCCGGCGCAAGTATTAAATATATGACTTTCACCTTTCCGAAATCTACCGCTACATGTAAGCCGGGGCGTATCAATTTTGAGTAAATTAGAGTCCTTAAATTTCGAAATTTCGAAGCTTCAAGCAGTTCTGAAATTTACCGTTATATGAAAAGTGGCCGTTATTTTAGCCCGATTTCAATAATTTTCAACGTTTTGCTTTTATGTGGCAAGCACAATAACCATACCGAGTTTGGTACAAATTGGTAGAACGGTTACCGAGATACATATATGTGATCATAAGTGGGCGGTGCCACGCCCATTTTCCAAAATTTTATCATAAACGTATTTCTTGGTTAAGAACTGTTGCAAGCATCAATTTTGAATAAATTAGCTTTAATATTTACTGATTTATCGAAGATTTTGTAGTTCTCTAAATTACCGTTATATGGACTGTGGGCGTGGTTATTGTCCGATTTTAAAAACTTTCAGCCATTTGGTATGTTGTGCGAAGGTCAACAACTGTGCCAAGTTTGGAAGAAATTGGTGCAGCGGTTACCAAGATATACACATGTAACCATAAGTGGGCGTGGCTATGCCCATTTTCCAAAAATTTATAATATTCTTATTTTTCGTCTAAAAATTGTTGCAAATATCAATTTTGAGTGCATAACCTTCCGTAGTTACTAAAATATCGCAGTTTTCGTATTTCCGATAATTACCATTATATGGGATGTGGGTGTGGTGGTTATTGTCCGATTTTAAAAATTTTCGGCCATTTGGTATGCTATATTTTTCAACAAATGTGCCAGGTTTGGAAGAAATTGGTGCAGCGGTTACCAAGATATACACATATAACCATAATAATGGAGGTATTTTAAAGATCCCTAATTAAAAAATATTTTTAATAGAGTTGCCACCTATTTTGAATCGCATATTTATTTAATTTTTTTGTTTAGAAAAAAAAGGTAAAATATTATTATTCATGCGTACCAAGAGAAGGTTCTTAAACAATACCTGCGCTATATACAAATTGTTATCTCTTAGGATAATAGTGTTAGGTTGCCACTTATTTTCGACTCTACACAATTTATCTAAAACATCGCAATATGGATATTAAATGAAAGGTCTCAGAAAATATTTCCCATCAGGGTTGCCACGCTTCTATGTAATAAACATTTTTATTTTTTTAATTTCGATCAAAATTGTTTTTATGTATACACAGTACATATACGCTCAGGATATCTACCATTCATTGCACCGTATTTCGGAATAGGGTTGCCACCTTTATTGTAGAGTAAGGAATTTACTTAATGGATGTCGAAATCCAATTTTTTTTTTTCTTTATTTCCAAAATATTTTTTTAAAGCTATCCAAATCTTGAAAACTTTAAAGAGTATATGCACTCCGAGCAAAGCTCGGTCAACCTGGTACTTATTACATTAAACGAGCAATTCTTGTATATATGTATATATCCATAGGGTTATCGGAAACGGCTCTAACGATTTTGATGAAATTTTGTACACAGATAATGTTTTGGATTTTAAGGTGATCTGAATATGCAATATCTCCGAAAAGACTCTTATAAGGTTGCCACCTATTCGAAATTAGTTACAAATTAATTAAAACATCATAATATGGGTATCAAATGGAAGGTATTTTAAAGTTCCCTACTTCAAAAATATTTTTAATAAGGTTGCCACCTATTTTACATCGCATATTTATTTAATTGGTTGTTTGGAAAAAAAGGTAAAATATTACTATTCATGGTTACCAAGAGATGCTATACCTATACACAAAATGTTATGTCTTAGGATAATAGTGTAAGGTTGCCTTTTATTTTCGATTCTACACAATTTATCTAAAACATCGCAAAACGGATATAAAATGAAAGGTATTGTTGAGAACTTTGGTCAGAAAATATTTTTCATCAGGGTTGCCACGCTTCCTTGTAATGCAAATTTTTATTTTGTTAATCTCAATCAACATTTTTTTTTATGTATACATAGTACACATACGCTCAAGATATGTACCATTCATTCCAGCGTATTTCGGAATAGGGTTGCCACCTAAATTTTAGAGTAAGGAATCTACTTAATAGATATGGAAATCCTGTTTTTTTGTTTATTTCCAAAATATTTTTTTAAACCTATCCAAATCTTGAAAACTTTAAAAAGTATGTGCACTCCGGGCAAAGCTCGGTCAACCTGGTACTATGTATATAAAAGAGGTATGAAAAATTTATAGTAATTCATAAATTGAGAACGGTTGGGCCGATTTGGCTAAAATATTTTTTTAGTTGTTCGTAATTGCCAGGAGAAAGTTTTACCAAAGAACATTTTGGAAAAAAAATACGAGAAAGGCGGGAAATTGGAAAATTGATTTTTTTGCATGGAATTTTGTGTGCAATTCCTTCCTTAGAAAATTTTAAATGGAAAACTAAGGAAGAACGCCAAAAGTTTGATTTTTTTATGAAAGCTTGGAAAATTTCGGATAATTGTGAAATTCTTTAGAAGCTTGAAACAATGGGGAACAATTTTCTCCTATGTTTCATAACCGATTCGAATGCGTGCTGCTTTTTAGGAAAGGTGTTTAGAATAAGGAGTGCACAAAATTTTAATTTTTCCGATAGGTGGCGCAGGGGTCCAGCTACGCTAAAAAAATGCATTTGGTTCCGTTGTAGCCTTTTGCCTAGATTAGCATATAGGATAAATTTTGTTCCGTTAAGTGGACCAGGGAGCGATCTATTCGAAAAAATCTTATTTATGGTGCAATTTTCTTGAGATTTGGCACGAGGTAGCCTATTGCCTGGATTAACACAAAGGCTACTCTTTTCTGAAAGGTGGACCAGGGACCAATCTATTCGCAAAAATCTTAGTTATGGTCCGATATGCTTGAAATTCGGCACGTAGGAGGTTTATTGCCTGGGTTAACATATAGGATATTTTTTCTGATAGGTGGACCAGATAACGATCTATTGGAAAAAATCTTATTTGTGGTGCGACTTGCTTGAAATTTGAATGTGTGTATAGACTATTTAACAATACTTATTACACAGGCCAACAAAAATGGGAAAATGTTGATGCAGCAAATGTTAACGCTATTTTTGCCAGCACGGTTACGAATCCGTAAGCATAAATTTTCCATCAGCTCCAGATTTTAAGAAAAACGAGGTCAAATCGCGTTTTTTCAATATTTGAGAAGCTCTAGCAAAGAAACAAAGGGAGGAAGATCCTTCCTCTTAGGCTTTGACTAAAGCTAAAAATCTCGAATACTATTCTAGCAAGTTCCCGCACCTTTGCTTGATGGTCACTTATAGTCGTTTGTTGAACAGGAATAACTGATTTTGGGAAGTTTGAGTTGCTACCGCAATTAGCCTTCCACGTAGGCTTAAATTAACGCTAGAACTACAGACTACCATCCCTGGAAGTACTATTCCTGCTCATTGCCCCAGTGGTCACCTATACTCATTTAATTGTTATCGCCAAAAATGGTGTAAAAATCAGTGTAAGCTGTTCAATAAATGACTATAGGTAACCTTAGGGTCAAGGTGGTATTTTCAGGGATTGAGGTCAGAAGTCCAGGCCTTAATTTAAGCCTAAGTGGAAGGTTCTATCGCCTTGTGTTTCATTGCTAGAGCTTCTCAAATATTGCAAAAAACGCAACTTTTTGACGGCACCCTGAAATTGTGCATATGGAAACTGTGCATACGAAATAATGCATATGAAAAAAACCGAAATAATGCATACGAAAAAAACCGAAATAATGCACATATGCACAGATTCGGTTAAAAATCGCAATAATGCATAATAGAAAAACCGAGATTATACATATGCACACTTTCGTTTGAAAACCGAAATAACGCATATGAGAAAAACGAAGTAATGCATACTTGCACAGTTTCGACTCAAAAGCGAAGTAATGCATATAAGAAAACCGAAGTAATGCATACATGCACAGCTTCGACTCAAAACCGAAATAATGCATACGAAAAAAACCGAAATAATGCACATATGCACAGATTCGGTTAAAAATCGCAATAATGCATAATAGAAAAACCGAGATTATACATATGCACACTTTCGTTTGAAAACCGAAATAACGCATATGAGAAAAACGAAGTAATGCATACTTGCACAGTTTCGACTCAAAAGCGAAGTAATGCATATAAGAAAACCGAAGTAATGCATACATGCACAGCTTCGACTCAAAACCGAAATAATGCATATCATAAAAACCGAAATAGTGCATACATGAAAACGAACTACATTCTGCGTAGGCGGCCTTCGCCCGCTCTTAGGGGTTATAACCCTTACTAAGTAGAATTCTCCTTTCTGTGTTGCCGGAAAAGAGGGGGCCGGAAGTATTTTTGCGCAGAACTTCTTTTTGCATAGGCGGCCTTCGGCCGCGCTTAGGGATCATAACCCTTACTAAGTACAATTTTTCTTTCTGTGTTGCCGGAAAAGGGGGACGGAAGTATTTTTGCGCAGAACTTCTTTTTGCATAGGCGGCCTTCGGCCGCGCTTAGGGATCATAACCCTTACTAAGTACAATTTTTCTTTCTGTGTTGCCGGAAAAGGGGGACGGAAGTATTTTTGCGCAGAACTTCTTTTTGCGTGGGCGACCTTCGGCCGCCCTTAGGGATTATAATGCTTACTAAGTAGAATTCTCCTTTTCTGTGTTGCCGGAAAAGGGGGTGGAAGTATTTTTGCGCAGAAATTCTTTCTGCGTAGGCGGCCTTCGGCTTGCTGGTTCCATCAAGTGATTGTACCATCAGGCTCGAAGCACATAACTTACCAGCATGCTGGTACAATATCTATTTCTTTACAAATGAGATCGAGGAAAGATCGAAATGTTAGAGCCAAAATTTCATAATTTTTCTAGCATTTTCTTTAACATTGCTTTTTTTTGTAATTCACAACTGCAATGTCGTGAACGTAATCTTCCACAAATACAGCTTTGACTCATATAGTGCAAGAAATTTTCGCCAAAATACTTTTTACTTAGAAAATTGAGCTAATTTCACCACTAGCGACACCAGCATGCTGGTATAATCACACCGCAAGAACATACACGGTCAATTGACTTGTTGGGCCATTTAACAAATTTACAAACAAATTTATTTTAAACTATAGTTAAATCGTTAACAGATAAGTTAACAGCCCAACACTTTTACAGTATGTATGTATAAAAGCGTAAGGAACATACAATACAAATTAAGCATATACAACTTTTTCATGCCAAGTATGAATAAATTCCAAAAAGGGCTAAAAAAGGGCTAGGGGCAATTTTAAATTTATGTGGCCAAAAAAAGTATGTGGTAGCTAAATCTAGCCACCAAAGGGCTAAAACGGCAAAACTGCAACAACATTAAAATATTTGCCGTGGGAGAGAGATGAGAGAATGAGAGTGCGAAAATGTGCCTGCATAAGAAGTGTTCCATAATGTAAAAATTTACTTTGCATATTTTTGACGTGTATTCTAACTAAGCATAGCTACGTTGTACGCACACCGCAGTAAAACTGTATACATACATTGCACACATACATTTTGGAAGTAAGCCAACCTTTGCGATTGTCAAAATTTTCTATGCATTTCTCAAAAATTTCACTAGCCTGATGAGCTACTGAAATTTTATTCACCTCATAGTTGTCAAAAATTCACTCGCCGCGAACTTTGTTACCGATTCACACCCGCTCAAAGTAGAATAAAAATATGTGTACCAAATGAAAGAGGAAATTTCTTTAGAATTTAAAAAATTTAGATTTTTTGGATTCACAAGGACGAATAGGTAATTTTTGAAGCTGATAAATTTAGAAGGACGAAATTTGAGGATGTTATCGAGTTTATACAAGTCCTTAACATATAAATTTTTTAAACACAAATATTGCGAAATTTCAAGGATAAAATTTTAAAAATACATTTTCAATATTTACCTGTCCTTATGCACTAAAAAATTTAATCTGATTAAATTCTATAGAATTTCCTATTTAATTTGATACCCATACTTCTTCTCTAAGCATATTTCACTGAATTTTTTAAATCAGTTTTGAATTACTGACGTCAGAGTGAAAAACTAAAAACCCAGTATTACTATATTTGGCCCATGGTTTCAGGAATATATTGATTTTTGTGTGTAAAATTTACATCGGACCTAGACCTTTATAAAAAATATTAATTATTAAATAAAAAAGAAATGTAGCCAATACTGGTCAAGAAAAGGTCTTTCTATGACTGCCATCTGTGAAATTGCAAATCTCGAAAATTCCGGGATTATTTGCCAAGAATCCCGGGATTTTCGGGACCTAAAAAATGCCAGGATCCTAGAAGGTACGCGTAAGCATGCGCGTTGAAGATGTTTGTGCTATCGATTTGTATAGCCGTCATACGCCTAGGGTTGCCAGACGTACTGCTTTTGGGGGTAAACGTACCCCTTTTTATTGCAATGTACTCCCAAAAAAAATATCTGGAAATGCACTCCTTTATTAGTTTTGTACTCCTTTTTACAAGCTTTTAACTTGGTCCCGCGGGAATTTCCAATCGATTTTAAACTAACTTGCCGAGAAGTTAAAGACTTCCAATCCCGATGACAATGCAATTTAAAATATAGATGAATTCCCTAGATAGTATAGGGGTCTTGATACAAAGGCGGTTAAAACATAGTAAAAGTTATGGCTAACAGAACGTAATTTGCNCCAGGGGTCTTGAAAGGCGGTTAAAACATAGTAAAAGTTATGGCTAACAGAACGTAATTTGCAAAAGAGCGTAAAAACGCTATAAATTTGTTAAAGCTGCCGGCAGTAGTAAATAATAAGTATAGTTTCTGGCGCTGGTAAGAGAAATATCGGAAATTAGCTTCAACCGTGTTTAACATGTCCAGTTTGGACATGTTAAATTTTAGACACTTCTGTTAAGAATTACATTATTTGGTTTTCTCATACAGGGAGTTAGTGAAATAAAGAGATACGATAAAAGGTACGCATAATGCACATGCATGCATCCTAAAAGTGTACATACTTCTACTATCCCGCAGGCGAAAAAATTTAAGTTAGTACGATGTGCTTCTTCTGAATTTAATAGTGGATTATGCTACATAGTCGTGTGCCATGGGATGTTAAAGGTAAACGGGAAACAATTGTCCATAATTAATGGTGATTTCGTTTCTTCCAAAAAAATGTGTCCTTCTCCGATGCAAAATGTGTACGATGTTACACTCAACCTTGCAAAGATGCAAAGGCATCTTTTTGCCTTCTTGCCTTTTCTAGCTCACGTATTTCATAATATTGTCGTTTTAACCAGCATCCTATTTTCAGGGCATTTATCTCCCCTGCCTTTTTTGCCTTAAACGAGTGTGGCATTTTAAGAAGCGAACTCAAAATTTTCTCACCCTTTGGCTTTAATTTAAAATCGAACACGAAAAGAGAAAAGGGCAATCAAAAGGCGAATTTCTTGGTAGAAACGAAATCACCATAACATACCGAAGTGGTCAAAAGGCTTAGATTAGGTGAAAATGCTTTAGTTTAAGATAGAATTTACATTTACAGGTCTATTCTGCGCTGCTAATAAAAATTTTGTAACCGGTAAATAAGGTCCTCTAAATTTTTAAACCCTTTTCGAATTCTGTTTACTCTTGTAACCGGTAAATTTCGTTACCATCTCATAAGCTGGTAACAAAGTATTGCCCCGTGAAATATGCAACGCCAGAATTTCCACAATTCTTCATATCTGAATTGCTGAATATTTTAACTGCATTACCAACGTACCTAGAATCGTGGTAACAAGAACTGGTAATAAAATTTTCCGGTTAAAAAATCTTCGGTAACGTGCAGAATAGACCCGTTAAAGAATTTTTCTATTTAAAGCAACAAAATAAAATCTTCATACGAGCTGTTTGCTCATAGAGCGCTACCGCTCTGCATATAACAGAGAGCGACGTCGATAACAGTGTTTAACTGGAGGTTACAGTTAACCAGGGATGGCGAAAACAACCCCTCGGTCCGTTTTTTCAATGGTTTTTTAGCACTACCTCCCAGTTAAACGTCATTATCGATATTTTACCTCCGGTTTGTGTTAACCAGATATTGAACGGCCCTTATTCAATTATTGTCGTTTGAGAGCGTGAAACTCACCGGTTTCAGCGTTTTACGCAAACATTTTTTAATCAAATAATTTGGTGTTAAAGACATAAACCTGAAAGTTTTAATTTCCTGTGCATTCGTCTTAAAGCGTACATATATACCTAAATATGTATGGATATACATATACATATCGTCGATGTTTTTGCAAAACCGTCCATCGACCAAACGGGTTTTTCTTTGAAGGAATTGCCTTGATAGGCGGTATTTTCTCTAGCTATTATTTTAGAAATCTGTAACCTCGATAAACCTCGATGCTTGGAGTACAGGGTTACCAAATCTCATTTTTGTCACAATGTCGATTCAGGCGGTTTTATAAAAACATCGACGAAATGTATGTAGTTAACTTACATAAATATGTTTCCACAGAAAGCTATATATTCTTGCAATACTGGATATATGTAAATATTACTTCGTTCGAAAGCAGATATGCTTCTTTTATATAAGTGGGTATAAATTTCCAAATAATTTGCAACAATCTTCAGATACAGAACAAATACTTATTTTACATTATTTGGATAAAGAAAAGTTACGCAAATTCAACATCGATGTGATGCTGATAGAAATCTGGATCAATTTGTGATCAACTCTGTTTGTTTTGTTTCCTAATTAAGTGAGGAAATTTTAATTGACAGCACCGTTAGCAACGCACCGTTCTCAAAATTTCGCCTTGATATAACCACAAACTTAATTTTATTGACATTCAATTAAGTGTGTGCAAGCATAACCAATCGCACTTTTTTGGAACTTCTGTGTGGAAGGTTTTTCGCTAAATAAATTAAAACTTTTCGTTGTTGCTGCCAAAAAGTTAAGAAATCTGAGACGTCACGCTTTAAAATTTCATACAGTTCCCTTTACAATGTATTTCTCTAAACGACTAAACGGCCGCACTGACTTGGTTCATATTTGGCAAGACCTTCAAAATAAATATTCTGACCAAAAATTTACTCGGTATGTAGCTCGGGCTATTCCTTAAATTCTTATAGAGACTAAAACGTAAAAAAACCAATATATCTCTAAAACCAAATACGCTGGGGAACTGAAACTTAGCACTGATGCATATATTGCAAATGCATTGGGAAAGGTGTCGTGGCTCCTTCCTTCCATACAAACTGAACTTCTCATATAGCTTATCTCTGGAACTGCTTACGCTAACGTCCTGAAATTCGGCACAGCTACATATGTTATCAATACCGTACTTATGGCGAAAAGTGGAAATTATTGGAAAGGCTGGATCGATATACATTTACGTAAACGCGCAAGTATCATTCGATCGGGAACCATTTTCTCCTAGATTTCTAAATCCCATTGAACTATTGTAACTTTGTCTTTAATTTTTGTAAGGTAAAATTTATGTGAAAATTTTGAACAATTTTCTTAAATTTTTGACAAAGAATGGAGCTATAGACTGTCCTACATACCTATTTGCATAAAAAGATAGCCGTTTTCGTTGTTCGGAATAAACCCAAAAACCACTGAATAGAGTTCCGTCAGATTGGCAGATGGTCCAATTATATGCTACTAGAAAACTCGCTAGGTGGTGCTGGAGTAGAGTTATTTATAAAAATCATATTTATTAACCGATTTCGATCAAATTTTAAATGTGAGCTATGTACCTGTATGATGGAAAATTCTTTTGATAAAAATTTACCCGATTAGTGCCGCTGGAGTTAACCCATTAATGGTCGCCGTGCCAATTTGGGAACACCTAATTTTGATGGTAGGAAAAAAAGTGTTGACACTAGTGCAAATTTAATTTCAGTTTTGAGTAGTTCGAAGTGCAGTGATTAAATGTACAATAAAAAGATTTATCTATTAGTTGCGATGTTTGTTTACTTATTTGCTGAAATTTCTTATCAAGACGCGCGTGGTATGTATTATTTTTAATTGTAGTAACATGTACATAAATTCAATCATCATTTTTGATTGTAATATACCAAATTCAATAAATAATCAATCGTTTACAATATTTTACAGTAACGTATATAAAGAAGGTAAGTATTTGTTGTCCTCAAAACATGACTGTTCCAATACGGGTACAGCGGCCACAAGTGTACTCAATTTATCCTTATTTTGCAGAGTTTGAAAATGAGTCGTAAGCGAATATTTAAAGCAAGTAACAACTTCCAAGGTCTAGAAGAGACCATAAGTTCTATCGTAGAAAACAGTTGTGATGGTTTGGAGTAAGACTTGGCTATAATTCCAGCGGAACCCAGCGTTGTTACTGACGAAGAAGAGGGTTTTGATGACGACGATGCTCCATCTACCATGCCGAATGATGTTCCCGGAAATATTGAGATATTTGCCCGCGATGTTGATGTTTATTCAGATTCAGAAAATAGCAGTGCTGGCGAGCCATTAGCTACCAAAAGAGCTCGAATCAGTTCCAGTAAACCTCAAACATCAAATACTCCAGTTTGGCGTAAGTGTACTCCACATTATACGAATACATATACAGAATCTGACAACCGAGTAATAAATGAGAGTCGCATGAAAGATGAAGTGAAAGATCTCACACCGGTTCAAATATTTGAAATGTTCTTTGACGACGATGTATTTACCATGATTGCCGAATTCAGTAACTGATATGCGAGTCAGAATAATCGAAACAATTTCGTCGACAGTGCTGGAGAGCTGAACATTTTCTTCGGAATACTAATATTGAGTGGTTATCATAAACTTCCTAGAGAGCGTATGTATTGGTCATTAGATGAGGATATCGGAGTCCATGCAGTATCGAGCGCTATGTCCAGTAACAGGTTTACGGAAATAGAAAGGAATTTACATCTTGTAGACAATAACGGCGCTCCAAATACTACCGATAAAATGTTCAAAATACGAAAGCTTGGAGATATGCTCATGAAGAAATTCAACCAATGGAATATTTTTCACGAAAATATTTCCATTGATGAATCCATGGTAAGGTATTACGGTCATCACTTGGTCTTTGATCCAATACCATACCCGGCCATCTGATTGAAAGCGATTAATTTAGTCTTGTCAGACCAAATAACCTTCGATTGAAACTTAAAAATGTTTTTTTTATTGCATTCTGAAAGGCCTAACATATTCCAAACCCCTGCCACACTCACACATGTATTTTGATCAAATTTGCCTTTTTCTTCTTTTATGATGCCTTTGCCCTCAATTTGGCAATTCTTCGCCTCGCTGTCTATTGATTTGCATTAAAGTTTAATACCTTAAGCGCTTCTGTAATAGTGGCTGCATCGCTACTTGCTGCTAAGTTCACAAGATATCGTACCGTAATATTTTTTAACAGACTTCCTTTGTCCTTGGGAACACTTTAGGCTATATTTTTTCTAAGTCTTAACATTTTCAAGTAGCAAATTCCAAAATTTTTTGAAAGTCGTTAGAACTTGGAAATATAGCGGTGGCTGAAACAAAAAGTGTTAAACCATGTTACAGTTTTGCTCGTCACTGTATGTACGAATGGATGTAGTTACGCGAAGTATGCTTGCATCATTTCAGTGGCGTAGCCATGGGGGGGGAGGGGGGGGGGGATTTTTTTTTTCTCCCTAAGCTCTGTTATATTACAAAAAAAATAAGGTATCATCGAAGAAAATCGATGCAAAACTACGTAAGTTATAAGCGATCAAATAAAAATACCCAGGTTGCGCAATTTCAACGTATACCTCAAAACGTATGTATGGTATAAAGAAGAGTGAAATATCTAGCTATGCTCTGTTTCTATTGAGTTAAAAGTTCAATTTATGAATGAAATTACCCATATTTTTAACTTTTTTTTT
>NW_016157105.1:117260-126742 GCF_001687245.7 Rhagoletis zephyria
ATTCGTTCTTGAGATATATATGATAAAGTGGACCCAATTTTTTTTTTTTTTGCAAAAACGGTAAATTGCAAATATCTCAAAAACGGTACCATAGAATTAAAAATAACCTTGATTTTCGGAATCAGGGGGTGATTTTACATAAGAATTTCATAACGGCGTTTCTGGTAAAGAGAAAAAGTTGAAATTTGTGGTCCAGTGTTATCTTTTAATGAATATATAAAATTATCGGTTGATGGATTATGAATTTGAATATTGAGCCTATACTAGTCTTTTCAGACCTTTTGCGAAACACACTAGGCTTTTCAGGTGATAAAATTGGTTCCGAGGTATGTGTACACATTGGTTCTGGTAGCAATAGAATATCAGACCGAAATAATACCGTAATTTTCCCGGTTTGAGATTGATGCGCTAAAAATCGACTCCCTTCTCTCTCCCGTCCATAAAAATCCGAATTCACACGGTCTGAAAATACTAGGAGCAAGCTCATTAATTTAATCAGAGCACACAGAGGTGAAAAAATAGATAGCTACGAGACATTTTAACACGTTTTTTATAAAAGTATGCCGATTACCTAATAAAAACAAGCATGTTCAAATTTCAAACTTTGTACAAAAACTATAAAAATTCAACAAAATTTCACACTTTTTATGGCCTATTATATTTTAGTACAATAAACTGCCAGTGTGAATTTGGCAAAAAATAGTGCTAAGTACGGCATTTATTGATGAATTTATGGTGTCAGTTTTGGTTACGCGAAAGACGCAAAATTTATAAAATTGTATATATTTTCTCTATGTTTTAGCGTTATAAAATTCTTAGGTCGCGATAAAAAACTTTTTTTTTTACATAATAAACGCAGTCTTGTAGCATTTTTTGTAAACACAAAACTAAAAATCCTTTGATCGAAAACGGTGCCTTTTTTCGCGTAGCGACTGGAATCTCACCATTTTGCTTAGCTGCCCATGGTGTGTTAGTGCTGCCAAATTAGAGCACAAAATCATGGGATGCTNTCTTAGGTCGCGATAAAAAACTTTTTTTTTTACATAATAAACGCAGTCTTGTAGCATTTTTTGTAAACACAAAACTAAAAATCCTTTGATCGAAAACGGTGCCTTTTTTCGCGTAGCGACTGGAATCTCACCATTTTGCTTAGCTGCCCATGGTGTGTTAGTGCTGCCAAATTAGAGCACAAAATCATGGGATGCTCTGATTGGCTGGATGCTGAGTCTCGTATCATGTAATCCACTGCTGGAAAAGTAGGCACAATAGTGCCATTTTTGGCATTTTCATTCACAAGGGCCTTTTTGGCACATTTCATTCAGTTTTGGCACAATCATAAATTATAGAAATTTGGCCAGTATATAACAAACAATCATATATTACTCATAAATTCGAAAAGTTAAAATTAAATTCACTTATATATTAAAATAAGGCCCATTATATAAAATTAATAAAAATTATTCAATGTAAATAAGAATAGTCCAAACTGGTCAAAATGTCACACTACTATTAGTGGGATTCATGAAACGTCTCAAAGTTGTTGCAAATGTCGCATTTGTTGCAAAATTGTATGGAAACTTTCTTGCGACAAAATTGCTACATTGCCATATTATTTGAGCTGACAATCATTGCAAAATCAAAGTCGCGAGACACATCTTTTTTTATTGTCTTCGAATGCTTCAAGAAAAAGTATATCAGTTAAGCCTGCATCGAAATATAATTGTAAAAATTTTTCTTTATCTCTAACGCCACTTTGCCGTTATTATTTCGTGCATAAGTATGTATGTAGGTCCGAATAGCTATATTTCAGTGTTTTTCCCTTCGTAATTGGAATATTGTGTTTTTTTTTTAATTTATTGTATGTCCTTTTTTTAAAGACAAGTACAGCTTGTTTATTGTGTTATTTTACTATGATTTTACTCTAATAATTCAGTGAAGTACATTAAAAATACTATTTATAAAAATACATATGTGGTTCTTAAAATGCCTATTTTTGCAGTCCATTACGCACATTTTGAAATTTTGGAATTCCATCCCTGATGTAGTCTATGTCTGTATCAGCTGTTAAATCTTGTCAAATTTTAATTGCAAAGTTTCGGTAAGTGCGTATGAGCATTGTTGCTCTCGAAAAAAGTAAAGTGCGTAAGAAGTTTAAATAATTGGTTAAAATTGATATTAGAAGTTATTTTAAACGTGGCCAAGGCCCAACTGACGGCGAACCTATAGTGAAAAAAAGTTTAATAAGGGAAAGTGAAAAATCAGAGATTTGTAATGAAGTGGAGCGTACAGTTTGTGGGAGTTGTGAAGCATCGACAAGCAGAAAAGAAAGCGGCAATGATATCAGTGTGTTTGTGGTAAAACGGCCTCATCTGTCGACTAAATAAAATAGATAGTTTAGACAAATTATGGTCGCCCGACAAGCGCACCGTGTTTCCCGTTTTGGAAAAACATGCCAAACGTGGATTAAAGTTTCAATATAATTGGCTTAACCAATATAATTGGCTTGCTTATTCAGGAGTGGATAAAGGTGCTTATTGCAAATTCTGTGTGGCATTTGCAAGGTCTGAAGGAGATCATGGCATAAATTTCGGAAATTTCATCGTATCAAAGTTTGATAATTGGAGGTAAGTAACTTGTTTACCATAAATGAAAAGCACTAAATTTCTGGTACTATTAGTCGTTAAGAGAACACGAGAAAAAGATATATCACGTAAATGCTGTAGTCGATGCCAATTCGTTCAAAATGCAAATGAGAAATACAGTGAATTCTCTTGTTAATAAAATAGATGTTAAGAGAAGAGAGCAGATCTTAGAGAATCGACGCAGAATAACTCCTATTATTGAGGCTATAATTTGCTTAGGGCGGGCAGAGATGTCTTAAAGAGGTCACCGTGACAGTGGCGACATTAACGTGACCTCCGATTTCGTTTCATGCAATAAAGATGACTTTGGTGTTGAATTATAATTTCTTGCTCAAAAATAATGATAAAATAACCTTAAAAGTAGGGAATTTTAAAGCAATTTTAGCTTTCAGAGCCTTAGGCGATGAAGCGCTGAGGAAAGTTTTAGATAATCCCACAGGAAATGCTAAATATATTTCTAGCAGCATCCAAAATGAAATTATTCTATGTTGCGATGAAATTATTTTAAAAAAGGTTGTTAGTCGAGTCAACAAAGCTCAGTGCTTCTCAATTTTAGCAGATGAAACTACAGATATATCAACAGTTGAGCAGGTAATTCATATTATATGTTTTTGCATAAGCTCACTCACTTATATCTGCGCAAAGGTGTACGCAGATATAAATGAGTGAGTGTATATTAAAGCTGAATTAGATAACTTTGATAATGTCCTTTTTGACTGTTATTTCATGATCATGAGACGATTAAAAGGATAGTGTAGACAACTAGGAATGTGTTTAATATAAATATTGTTATTTGAATACTTTAGGTCTCGATCTGTCTCCGATATGTTGATGAGACTCATGGAGGGGAAATAAGTTTTAGAGAAAGATGTATCTTTGATAATTCTAAATACACTAAAAGAATGTAATATCGATTGTCAATATCTTTTTGGTCAAGATTATGATGGGGCAAAGAATATGTCAGGCCAGTTTAACGGCGTGCAAAAATACGTTCAAGAGGAGTATCCTTTTGCTTGCTATGTGCATTGCTCAGCACACGTGCTTGCAATAAGACATACTTTAGCCATCGTGGAAAAGTTGTACACATTTTTTAATACACCGAAGAGAAAATCAGTTATTTTAAGCTGCTTGGAAGCAGCAGATATAGCACCAAGCGTTAAAAGTCTTAAGAGATTAAGCGTTACTAGGTGGACATCAAAATATAATACGGTATCAGATTTAATTTCTCTAATGCCTTTTGTACATGCTGCGTTGGGTGACATAGGCGAATGGAATGACGGATCATCTACTGATGCAATTATATTCCAACGAAGCTTGGACTTCGGATTTATTATAACCATTAATATAATAGGCGATATGTTCTCCTACATTCTGCATTTGTGTAGTAAACTCCAACAAATACAGATAGATTTAGCGCTTGTAGTGGATTTGGCAAATGACTTAGTGGCGCAGCTAATACGTATTCGTTCCGGCGAACATTACTTTGAAAAATTGTTCAGAACTTGTGAAAAATATGCAAACGATATGGATATTGAAATCAAAAAGAACCGATACAAATCTAGTCAAAATCTGCAAGCATGTAACTTAGCTGATTATTTCAAGATTTCTGTTTTTTATCCATTTATTGATCATATAATAATGGAAATAGATACTCGATTCACTCAACATAAAACGATCTTCAGAGGTTTCGCTTCGATTTTTTCAACAGACCAGAGTGAAGAAAATGACACAAATATATTTAAGCTTGCTGAGTTTTATGAACCACTTATGGAAAGCTCAAATATAGTGGCCGAAACTAATTTATGGAGAACGTTCTTAAAGCGGCAGAATCTTTCGCCAAAAACTGCACTTGATGCACTTCAGAACTGTGATAAAACGTCATTCAATAACTTATACAAGTTGCTAAAAATTTGTGCCACTCTCCACGTTTCCACTTCAACAGCAGAACGCACCTTTTCAACTCTAAAGAGGTTAAAAACTTATCTACGTATCTCTACTGGACAGGTAACTAAAATATTAATATGTACATTGTGCTTTACAATTGAGAAGTCCACTTGCAAATAGCGTTATGTGATTTTATAAAAGTAGGCCATAAATTAAAAAAACGTCTCCGACAACAAGTACCATCCGAACTTTTTTATTACCTGAAAGTTTTGATAAACAAGAGCCTAGTAACATTAAAAAAAAAATCCAGTATCTTTTACATAGCTAGCTTTTTTAGCTTTTCGCGTTCTCTCCTTCAGGAAGATTGGTTTGCTTCTTTTTTGCGACCTCTTCCTTTAGGCACCGAAACTACCAAGTTTTCTTGCAGTTTTCTAAGTTCATACGAAGAGGAGACTTTTGAAAGTGTATAAATAAGTATTATAGCGACTTTTGCAAGAGTAGTTAACATTTCAGAATATAGAAACATTTTTCATTCTGCTGTTAGTGGATATGAAACCCACCAAAAACTAAAACCGAAAAAATTTAAATAGCGCACTTTGCAAGTGGACTACTCAATTGTTGAATATGCTATCTTATTTGTCCCTTCTTTTTATANATTTGTGTAGTAAACTCCAACAAATACAGATAGATTTAGCGCTTGTAGTGGATTTGGCAAATGACTTAGTGGCGCAGCTAATACGTATTCGTTCCGGCGAACATTACTTTGAAAAATTGTTCAGAACTTGTGAAAAATATGCAAACGATATGGATATTGAAATCAAAAAGAACCGATACAAATCTAGTCAAAATCTGCAAGCATGTAACTTAGCTGATTATTTCAAGATTTCTGTTTTTTATCCATTTATTGATCATATAATAATGGAAATAGATACTCGATTCACTCAACATAAAACGATCTTCAGAGGTTTCGCTTCGATTTTTTCAACAGACCAGAGTGAAGAAAATGACACAAATATATTTAAGCTTGCTGAGTTTTATGAACCACTTATGGAAAGCTCAAATATAGTGGCCGAAACTAATTTATGGAGAACGTTCTTAAAGCGGCAGAATCTTTCGCCAAAAACTGCACTTGATGCACTTCAGAACTGTGATAAAACGTCATTCAATAACTTATACAAGTTGCTAAAAATTTGTGCCACTCTCCACGTTTCCACTTCAACAGCAGAACGCACCTTTTCAACTCTAAAGAGGTTAAAAACTTATCTACGTATCTCTACTGGACAGGTAACTAAAATATTAATATGTACATTGTGCTTTACAATTGAGAAGTCCACTTGCAAATAGCGTTATGTGATTTTATAAAAGTAGGCCATAAATTAAAAAAACGTCTCCGACAACAAGTACCATCCGAACTTTTTTATTACCTGAAAGTTTTGATAAACAAGAGCCTAGTAACATTAAAAAAAAAATCCAGTATCTTTTACATAGCTAGCTTTTTTAGCTTTTCGCGTTCTCTCCTTCAGGAAGATTGGTTTGCTTCTTTTTTGCGACCTCTTCCTTTAGGCACCGAAACTACCAAGTTTTCTTGCAGTTTTCTAAGTTCATACGAAGAGGAGACTTTTGAAAGTGTATAAATAAGTATTATAGCGACTTTTGCAAGAGTAGTTAACATTTCAGAATATAGAAACATTTTTCATTCTGCTGTTAGTGGATATGAAACCCACCAAAAACTAAAACCGAAAAAATTTAAATAGCGCACTTTGCAAGTGGACTACTCAATTGTTGAATATGCTATCTTATTTGTCCCTTCTTTTTATACAATTAAGGAGCGGCTGAATGGTTTAACGGTGTTAGCGGTACATAATGACGTGCCGATTACAGCACAAGAAAATGAATATTGAAAAAATGTGTGCTAAGCAACGAAGATTAAAAATCGCTTTATAAGTAATAAGATTTTGTAGACTTGTACATAAATAAATGTAAATATGTACGCGTAAATATAAAAATATGGAGATATATTCAATGTGTCAAAACTGAAGTGTATACTAACGAATTTTTTAAATTTAAATAAAGCATGAATTCCCCACGAAATAATCGAGTACACAAAAAATATATAACGGTAAAAATGGCACATGCATACATATATGAAAGAATGCCCACAGGCGACGCCTCTAGCCATTGTGTATCACAACTTTAAGTTATCGATGCAAATTTTTTTTCATACCCCCCTTCGCCAAATCCTGGCTACGCCGCTGCATCATTTATACATATATTGCTTGGTAGCGGCAGAGCTGAAATGCGCAATGAGTATACATACATACGTGCACTCAAGCATACATATATATATATGTAGGTACTCGTACCCGTCATGCGTCGCTTTATTTCTTTTTCCCCTTCCCTATACTACATATATCTTCCTTCTCACTCATGTAACGTTTTCAGTTTTAAAAATTTCACTCCCCATTTTTGCGATACCGCCGCCTAAGAAGTTTCACTTTAAAAACCGTTCAAAACGGAACCGGTTATAAACCGGTTGAGTATAAAGCTGAGATCCCACGATTGCCGCAAATGGACCAATCTGGAACAATTTTTATTGTGCTGTATTGGAGCACAATAAAAAAAATTGTCCCAATGAAATTCTCTACAGTCACACGGTTGCCTCTTTTTATACAATTCTCATTGACGTAAGTTGGCGAAAAGCAATATAGTGACAATAATTGCCCCAAACTTATCACACGATTGTTCGATAATGCGGCAATTGTGACCATAAAGTGTTGCGCTGACCTCTAAATTCTGTTTTTTTCTCTGTTGTGTAAAAATTGCGTATTCTTAATAAAAAAAAATAAATCAATTGCATCTGCTTTGTATATTGCGGGCTCATTTTGTGCAAATTTGTTGTTGTTTGAAAGCAAAGAAGCAAAAACTCACGCATTTATTTAGAAGTTTGATTGTATAGTTTTTATATTTTTCGACGATAACTGCAATTTTGTTACGTAGAGGTTTTTTTATTCATTACAAGTAAAATTGGTACAAAAGAGTTATGTTTGTTTAAATGAAAGCTGCGAATTTACATAATTTATGTTTGGAATTAAATTTTATAATTATATGTACAGCTCGCAACAAAAGATAGCACCTTAACATTTTGATCAGTCTTGACTTTTTTCTTCTGTTGTTTAATGTTAATTTTTTCCTATAAAACCATAGCTCATTGTCTAGTAAAAACCACATAAGTCCAAATTCCAAATTTTATACAAAAATTATAAACATTTTTTAAAATTTTGATCACAATTCAATGGTTTTTAATTTGGGTTTCTAGAAAAAATTTTGTTTTGCAAAGTAATTTACAGAAAAGAAAGTGCATAATGCCGTCAGCTAAAAAAATTATAAAAAATCAACAGGATCTTTTAGCAACTTCAAACCTCCACCTTATTGTACTAAATTTTAATGAGCTACAAAACTAAATAACCTTTTTTTTCTAGAAATCCAAATTATAAACCGTGGGATTGTGTTCAAAAGTTTAAGAAATTTTTATAATTTTTGTATAAAGCTTGCAATTTGGATTTATGCAGTTTTTGTTAGACNAACTAAATAACCATTTTTTTCTAGAAATCCAAATTATAAACCGTGGGATTGTGTTCAAAAGTTTAAGAAATTTTTATAATTTTTGTATAAAGCTTCCAATTTGGATTTATGCAGTTTTTGTTAGACAATCAGCTATACTTTTATACGAAAACAATGAAGATTAAATAAGTACAAGAAAAATAGTCAAGACTGGTCAAAATGTTGAGGTTCTACTGCTTTGTCGTGGGCTGTATTGAACTTTTAAGTTTTTTTTTTAATAAATTTATACTGTCATGGCAGTCCGCCATTTGGTGACATAAAATACCTTTCGTATTCTTCTCGTATGAGTTTTGCTTGTGGTGGTATATATCGCGGCAAAGATTCCGTTATCGGACTTCAAGAAAAATTATAATTTCACTACAAATTAAATTAAAAGTTATGTTGCTTCCTAAAACAAGGATATTAATTTCAGTGATTTTTGGACACATAAGGAAGCAAAAAAGTAAATTATTAATAAACAGCCTAAATATTGATGTGTATTGTTCACTTCAATTGCCGCACAAGAATACAATAAATATTGCCGCAATTTTGAAATTTTCATTGCCCCATGATTGCCAATCGAGCTATCACACGATTGCCGCACACGGGCCATTTGATTGGGCACAGCAAGCACAATATCGGCCTCTATTGCCGCATGAGTCAATGTATTGTGAAATCACACGATTGGGGCATAAAATGAGGCAATAATTGGTGTATTGCGGCAATCGTGGGATCCCAGCTTGATAATCAGATAGAAGTCGTACTTTTAAAAAATGCGTGTGTAACACCGTACACATGATAGAAGTGAAACTTCTTAAAAAAGGTGTGAGTACCAGGTACCTACTCACGAAATTGGATGTGTAAACATATGTTTACGGTTCGGCAAACCATTAGGCGATTGAGTTACATACATAGGTTAGGTTAGAAATCAAACAATAATTTCATTTCATCTTATTTATTTTCTGATATACACATCTATATATTAATACGCTAACATAAATTTTGTCTCCGTTCGTTTGGCGAAATGATTTCAAAACCAAGAACACCGTTGGAAAGGCATTTTTCCGTAGATGAGCAGAGTTTTTATGGTTTCACAATTGGTTGAAAATTACGGCCAAAACCGTCGTTTAAACGTTTTCGAATTGTGTTTATGAAGTGAAACTTCTTTAGCGCCAGTTGGTTGGTTGGGAGTAAATTGTCAGATTCAAGGGGAATAATGCACATGGAAATAGTTCTCAGCGGTTTCGCGGTTTGAGAATAAAAACAAAAACTAAGATGCCTAGAGTTACAGGCAGAACCGAAGATCAAAGTAAATTAAAACACTTTGAGGTAAAGGTTAAGAGGAATATGCAAAAA
>NW_016157105.1:127610-153460 GCF_001687245.7 Rhagoletis zephyria
AGGATATTAATTTCAGTGATTTTTGGACACATAAGGAAGCAAAAAAGTAAATTATTAATAAACAGCCTAAATATTGATGTGTATTGTTCACTTCAATTGCCGCACAAGAATACAATAAATATTGCCGCAATTTTGAAATTTTCATTGCCCCATGATTGCCAATCGAGCTATCACACGATTGCCGCACACGGGCCATTTGATTGGGCACAGCAAGCACAATATCGGCCTCTATTGCCGCATGAGTCAATGTATTGTGAAATCACACGATTGGGGCATAAAATGAGGCAATAATTGGTGTATTGCGGCAATCGTGGGATCCCAGCTTGATAATCAGATAGAAGTCGTACTTTTAAAAAATGCGTGTGTAACACCGTACACATGATAGAAGTGAAACTTCTTAAAAAAGGTGTGAGTACCAGGTACCTACTCACGAAATTGGATGTGTAAACATATGTTTACGGTTCGGCAAACCATTAGGCGATTGAGTTACATACATAGGTTAGGTTAGAAATCAAACAATAATTTCATTTCATCTTATTTATTTTCTGATATACACATCTATATATTAATACGCTAACATAAATTTTGTCTCCGTTCGTTTGGCGAAATGATTTCAAAACCAAGAACACCGTTGGAAAGGCATTTTTCCGTAGATGAGCAGAGTTTTTATGGTTTCACAATTGGTTGAAAATTACGGCCAAAACCGTCGTTTAAACGTTTTCGAATTGTGTTTATGAAGTGAAACTTCTTTAGCGCCAGTTGGTTGGTTGGGAGTAAATTGTCAGATTCAAGGGGAATAATGCACATGGAAATAGTTCTCAGCGGTTTCGCGGTTTGAGAATAAAAACAAAAACTAAGATGCCTAGAGTTACAGGCAGAACCGAAGATCAAAGTAAATTAAAACACTTTGAGGTAAAGGTTAAGAGGAATATGCAAAAATAAAGATAAATATGAAGAAAAGGATGAGGATGAAGATCGATATTGTTATCGATATAAAACTCGATATTTTTATTGATATAATAATCGATATTGCTATCGATAAAAAAAATCGATATTGTTATCGATACTGTTATTGATTAAACAACCGCTATTGTAATCGATATAATAATCAATATAATAATCGATATTGTTATCGATACAATAAAGGATATTGTTATCGGTATAATCGATTAAACAATTGATTTTGTTATCGATTTAGTCATTTATATGTTAACGATAGGTACAATAATCGCTACTAATGATTGTTATATTTATCGATGAATTAATCGATTTTACAATCGTTGTATTTTTCTATATGTTTATGGATATTGTTATCGGTATTTTTCTCGACACAGTTATCAACAGGGTTATCGGTACACTAATCGGAACATGGATGTGATCACATTACATGACATCACATCCACATCACATTTTATCACATGATATAAAGAGACATCACATGATATTACATCACATAATATGATATCACATCACACGATATCACGTGACATGACATTATATGATATGACATCACATGATATGAAATCGTATGACATGACATGGCATTACATGACGTGGCATCACATGATATGACATCATATGGTATGACATCATATGACATGACAACACATGACTGACATCCTATCACATCACATAAAATCACGTCACATCTTATCACGTAATCGCACCTCATCTCATCTACGTGAAAAGAAAAAGAAAAGGACATAAGCAAAGATGTGAAAGATAAAAACAAAGATGAAGACCAAAGGAAAGTTACCGATTTCAAAACCAAAAACACCGTTGGAAAGGTAATTTTCTGTAGATGAGGAGAGTTTTTATAGTTTGTTTTTGCGACCTGTTTAATTTAAGCTGCTTCGCATTTTGTTTTACTTCGTATTTGAAATTAAACTTTGAAATAAAGATAAATATGAAGATGAAGAAACAAGTGATAACGATGAAGACATAAAAAAGCAAAAGTGAAGATAAAGACGAAAATTGAGATAAAGGCGGAAATGGAGATAATGAGAAATAAATAAGAATTAGGTTAACAGAGTTGAAATTTTCCGATAGGAATGGAAATAAAATCAGCCATAAACGTTACTGAAATTTATCGAATCATCGAAGTTTATAATTACCGAAATTTATCCATGCTTATTAAGTTATCGCAACGTATCGAATTATTCAAACTGATCAATGTTTACTGAGTTGTCGAATTTTATAGACACAGAAACTTAGTTGTCCAAATTTACGGATAGTTATCGAGCTATCAAAAAGTGTGGGATTAACGAAATTTGTCAAGTTAAAGAAATGTATCAAGTTATCGATATTTATTGAATTATCATTGTTTATAGACTTAATTATTGATCTACTGAAATTGGTTGGATCACCGAAGCGAAGTTTATGGAACTTTCAAAATATATCGATTTATCGAAATTCGAGGTTATATAAGCTTATCGATTTATCACTGCTTATCGAATTGAATCGTCTTAACAGAGTGTAACGAGTTATCAAAATGTTTAGATAGTTTTCGAAAAATGTGGAGATGTCAAAAGTAAAAATTNTGCCGAAGTCCTCCAAAGACCTTCTCAGATAAAAAAAAAAGTTTAGTTACGTTTTAGCAGAAGATTTTCCGGTTAGTTAAATTGTACCGTATAAGTTTTGCTACGTGTTAAGTTAGAGATCCTCTCCAAGGCTTCTAAAACTAGAAAAACTGTCGAATTTCGACAGTAACTAGCACTCTAATAATTTATTTATTCATTTTCCGGTAACACCACCTTATATGAATTCGCGCTTCTAGCATCCATAGCACCGGGTTGTAATGGAAGTAATTGTATGTTTAACAAATAAATGAAAATGTTAATAATGCAATCAATAGATCCTTGCGAATTCGCCATTACCAAGGCACTAAGTAACGTACGCACTTTTGTGTGCAAAATGCATTTATTTAAGTTTAAAGAACACAAATTCCTTTGTTCGGAATTTATTCTTACTCGCTTTCTATCTTCCAAGGCGAATTCATATATTCTTATCACGAATTCATATATTCATGTGGTAGCAAGAGTATAAAAACATAAAATTACCTTATAAATTAAAAGCATAAGTATCAATTGTATGCGTAGTCCAATTCACGAAATCATTTCATCAATCTGAGTAAAAACTAAGTGCATAAACTCTAGGTTTGTATAGTAACTTCTCCAGTAAAACATTGCAGCCAGACCGTGAAAGCAAAATAGAGCGTAAAATTGACAAGAAGAGAAAACTAGCAGAAAAAGTTACTGAACGCAAAACTAGTAAAAACTTGCAAGTGAATAGTTGTTACACCTTTTTGATACTCTGCTGTAAACATTTTACTATTTATAAATCATTTTTAAACTCTTTGCTTTTCACACAAGCACTTACACAGTCTAGTACATCATTAATATTTTGATTTCCACTCATTTTACTTTTGTTTGTGCTAAACCAATTGAATAAATGGCGGCTTTTGACATTTATTCTTCTTCTTCTTCTGCTAGCTAATTTCTGCTAGTAGAAATTTCACTAGCAAGAATTTGCAGCTCTCCCGTGTTGCGCTCTCGATTTGTTGCTCTCCTGCAAATTTTTTGGGTTATCATACACTTTTCCAGTAAAAATTTGCAGGTTCCGGTACAAATTAGTACTGACTATTGGTTACTATACAAACCTTCCATTTCGCGTTAACTGAAATCATGAAGTGGTGTTCATTCATTCAGTTTCTACTCAAACGCATGAAATGATTTCATGAATTGGCCTACGCATAATGGTAGTAAATGACAGAATGAATTAAAACAAACACATCCTTTTGACATAATGCAAGCCGAAAACGTTGGTTCAAATCAATCCGCAATCAAGTTGGGCGTTTTGCCCACAAACATTGCACCTTTGCGAGCAGTCTTATTGTAAAATCTCATTTTTACAATTTCATAGTTTCGGCTTACATTTATAAAATTCAACGAAAGCACGAACCTATTTCGGCTGTGTTATCCATTTTCCGTTATTTAGTGTACAAAATAAACTCAAATTAAATGAGTTTGTACAAGATGGCCATTAATGTAGCGACAAGTTGTACAACTTGCCAGAAAATCCAAATTTTTTGATCTTTCATACAACCAAGACATAAATTCATTCAACATGCCCACAAACAATGCAATTAGAGCAAAACAACACCAAGTTGAACCAACGGTCGCTACGTTTATGGCTTTCTTTAAGAAACATCGGGCGAAAATTTCAACTGCTCACTACCTTATATAAGTTGGCCTTGCTATCACCTCACATATGTTCATCAGACTATACCAACGAAGGACGAGTTAATACAAGGAGGACAATAACAAAGATGAACAAATGTACAACAAACACGTAATTTTTGACAATCAGTACAGTTCGCATTTATATCAACGAGCAGCTTATTAGATTTGTTTTCGTTTGTACTACATATGTATGTACCTACCCTGCAAACCAAAGTTCCCGAAATCTTAAGGAAATCGTTAAAGATTTTTTTTACGAATTTTCAAAGAAAGTTAGATGAAGTGGTTGACACGAACTCGTAAAGAAATTTCTGTACGAAAAATAAAGAAAATTCTGGAAAAATTCTGAAAGATATTCTTCACATAGCAGCATTATTTTCGTTGCTTCACAGATCTTCTTCCGAAATCTCGTAAAAGAATATAAGTGTGCGTAATTTATTTCATTTTAGAAAACTCGGCAAAAAATCGAATTACATCTTATCGAATTCTTTAAAATTTCTTTACAATGCAGAATACTCTGAAAAAATGATTTGCAGGGTATTTACATGTACACAAACATATGTAGATACGACCAAATATATATACAACCATTCAAACATATGTACATACATGAAAACATTGCTGTCCATAAGTACGTACATAAATATGCCCATCAGTACTCATCAACGAAGCCCGTTTGCTTCATCATAAATATTATCCATACAAACATATTTTACACATGTACGAATGGATGTACCCTGCAAACCATTTTTTCAGAGTATTCTGCATTGTAAAGAAATTTGAAAGAATTCGATAAGATTTAATTAGATTTTTTGCCGAATTTTCTGAAATGAAATAAATTACGCACACTTCCATTCTTTTACGAAATTTCGGAAGAAGATCTGTGAAGCAACGAAAATAATTCTGCTGTGTGAAGAATATCTTTCAGAATTTTTTTAAAATTTTCTTTATTTTTCGCACAGAAATTTCTTTACGAGTTCGTGTCAACCACTTCATATAACTTTCTTTGAAAATTCGTAAAAAAAATCTTTAACGATTTCCTTAAGATTTCGGGAACTTTGGTTTGCAGGGTAGGTACATACATATGTAGTACAAACGAAAACAAATCTAATTAGCTAATTTTGGTTTGCAGGGTAGTTACGCGAAGGACACTTGCATCATTTATACATAGTATGTATATTTCTTGGTAGCGGCAGAGCTGAAATTCGCAATGTGTTCGTTCATACATACATACGCGCATTCATATATACATATGTAGGCACTCGTACCTTTCATACCGCTTTACTTCTTTTTTCCCCTTCCCTATGCTACCTATATCTTCCTTCTCACTGATGTAACGTTTTCAGTTTTAAAAATTTCACTCTCCATTTTTGCGATACCGCCGCCTAAGAAGTTTCACTTCAAAAATAAAAAATTGGGCTCAACTAGTCTCCTAAAAATTTTATTAGCTTTCATTTAAAAAAGTCATTCATCAAATTGGTGGAGAAATGAAGGCTCCAGTGCGGGGACCGAACATAACAGTTATTGATGAAAACTGTCATGGAAAAATTCACTATGAAGGAAATGTTCTACAATCGATTTCGTTTTGCACCGAGACTCAAATTTGAAAATAAGTTTTTATTTGCAATTTTTATTCAAAGTTTAAAAAAATACCAATTATATTTGATTTTTATATTATAAATCCAAAATAACAATTATTTTTGATTTTTATATTATATGGCTTAGATAACAGTTATTGAAGAGTTTTATTTATAAAAGTCATCAATAAAAATCAGTCAGTGACTTTTACTTTTAAATGTCATTAATATAAATCAGTGACCGACTTTAATTTTTTAAATCAATAGTATAAAAGTCATTAACATTTTTCGCAGTTAAGAAGGTCTTGGAAAACAAAAGTTTATTACGAGTTATTCAAATGACTTTTATAAGTATGATTGAAAAAATAAAGATCAGTGACTGATTTTATTTATGACTTTTATAAATAAAACTCTTCGACAACTGTTATTTAAGACATATAATTTAAAAATCAAAAATAACTGTTATTTGCAGATTATTTAAATAAAAATCAAAAATAATTGTTATTTTCGATTTATAAAATAAAAGTCAGAAATAACGGTTATTTAAAGAGTAATTAAATAAAAGTCAATAAATAATTGTTAAAGAGTGTTTTTTTTTAATAAAAGTTGTAACTTTTACGGTCCCTGCTCCAGTGAATTATGAACATTAAATTCCATTTATTGAACACTGTGCAGCGTGTTCACTACTGTTAGTGATAGCAGAGCGTAATTTGCCGGCGCAACTAAGTAGTATAGTTTCAGGCACTGGTATGATAGATTCTATTGTGAGCCATTTTTTAATAAAATACCGGAAACTAGTTTCAATTATTATGTTATTTCAATACCAATTTCTGTAGAGCAATTACCGGGTGTGCGGTTTGTACCTGAGCTGAATGCTTTAATTAAATAAGACACCGATTTGTTTCTGATTATGCTCCTAATTCGTGACACATTGGACGCGTTCATAAGAGTTACATATCTATTGTCTAAACGTTGAATGTTTGTCCTAGAAACGCTCAGTTCAACAGTTGCCAACTTTTCGCCATTTTTCCCATGGTAAAATTTTTTCGCTACCTGAACTCAACGATTTTTACTCAGCCTAAACAGATGATCGAAAAGATTTACGCCGCTTATATTAAATGTTAGTATGCTCATAAATGGAGAGTCAGCCCATAATAAAAATATTATGTCCGGGTTATGTAAAATATAACCAAAAAGTACAAAATAAAATAATATAAAGATATATTTTTTAAAAGCAAGCTTTTATTTAACATGTACAATCAAAGGAATAAAATAAAATAATGTAAAAAAGATTTTTTAGCAAGAAAATTATGTTAGAACTGCACTAAAATGTATAAAATAAAATCAGTTAAGTTTTTGTTAAAGTTACTAAAAGCCAAATGGCGAAAGCAATTACTCAAACTCTAATGAAAATTACAAACAATTCGTTTTTATTTACTTCGGTTTTAAAAAAGATTGTCGGCGAATTCAAAGCACATGCATAATTATTTGTACATAGATATGTATGTCTGAAGATATGTAAGTAAATGCTGGTCCGCTATTCGCGCGACAAACTTTTTTAAAACCGAAGTAAATCAATACAAATTATTACTTATTTTCATTAGAGTTTGAGTAATTGCTTTCGCCATTTGGATTTTAGTAACTTTAACGAAAGATTAACTGATTAGTGTAGTTTTAACATAATTTTTTTGCTAAAAGTCGTTTTTTTTACATTATTTTATCTTATTCCTTTGATTGTACATGCTAGATAAAAGGCTGTTTTTAAAAAATATTTTTTTTACATTATTTTATTCCAGCTATTAATATTTTATTTAGGGAGTAAAATAATAACTGTTGCCCAGTTTTTTTTTTTTAGAAAATAAGAGGTTGTTTTTATATATTTTGCGAAAAACGGAGTTTATTATTAATTATCCATAGATTTTACTTAAACTTTATTAATTCGTCTTTAAATTTTAACCTTCATTTGGGTTTACCGGCACTTAATTAAAGTTAAATATTTACAAAGTTAACAAAAAATACTTTTTTCGCAAAATCTATAAAGGACCCTTTATTTTTCAAAAAACCTGTGCGACAGCTATTATTTTACGCCCTGTACTTTGCCATTCATATTGTGGCAAACACTACTTAGTAAGCAAAGTTAAGTGTGTGTAAAGATGTAAGCATGGTCGTAGCCAGGTAGGTCTAGGGCGCTCGGGTATAATAATCAGCAAAATTTTAAATTAATTATAAGGCTTAAATTAAAAAATGGCCATACATTCAGGAAATGTCCAGAATTCTTTTGTAGAATTTAGTTGGGGAAACTTTCCTATAAAGGCGGTCATTGAAAAGGCGGTGAGCGAAGGGTCACCTCCGACCTCCCTTTTTGGAGAGGGCATGAATCGCCATTGACAAATATGGGTCCCTAGGGACCCCTTAGAAAAATCGCCATAAATCACAATTTTTACTTGCGTCCATAGTATTTTTGCGTAGAATTCCTTCCTGCGTAGGCGGACTTCGGCCTCGCTTTGGGTTTGTAACCCTTACTACGTAGAATTCTACTTTCTGTGTTGCCGAAGAAGCGAGGAGAAACCTCTCTTCTTTTGTCAAAAGTGTATAACGTTTCTTGTGGATATAACTCCGGCTTCGGTAACCACAGTATTTTTGCACTTAACTCCTTTCTGCGTAGGCGGCCTTCGGCCGCTCTTAGGGATTATAACCCTTACTAAGTAAAATTCTCCTTTCTGTGTTGCCGAAGAAGAGGGGCAGGCACCTCTTCTGTTATCAAGGGTATATAAAATGTGACGTGCAAATAAATATTCAGCATTTTTCAAACGAAAAAACGCAGTGAAAATTATGACTTTTGGCCATTTTTCTAAGGGGTCCCAAGGGAGCCATAGGGGGCCTAGGTAGTCGGGAGTAACATTTTTGTCAATGGCGGTGCATTCCCTCTCCAAAAAGGTCGTTTGGAGGTGCCCACTCCCCTTTGATGACAATCTCTCTAACGACCGCCCTTATGGGAAAGCCAACCCATTTAGTTATTTATTTTTAACATTTATTTTTGCTTTGAAAAAGATTTCTAAGACATCTTTGTTTGTTTGTACCTAATTAATGGTAATTTGTAACAGTAAATTGCATAAAAAATTAAAAAAAAGTTCTCCTTTTTTATGTTTTGTACTGTCTTTTTTGTACTGTTTTTTCTTAACAGCGGTCGTCCCTCGGCAGGCAATGGCAAACCTCCGAGTGTATTTCTGCCATGAAAACCAGCTTTTCGTAAAAATACAATCGCCGTTCGGAGTCGGCGTAAAACTGTAGGTCCCTCCGCTTTGTGTGACAATATCAAGGCGCACGCCACAAGTTGGAGGAGAAGCTCGGCCAAACACTAACATATGTGTAAGCGCCAATCTATTATTATTATTATTATTATTAATTCTGACTTTGAACTCACATTTACATAAATATTATTGACAAAAATTTTTTAATCAAACGATAAACGTTAGCACCATTTTAAGTACCTTTTCACAATATTACCAAATTCCAATCCTATATTCTTATTTATATTTGCTACTGATTACAGCTGCATACACGTTGTTGGTGTTATCCACGTCCTCTTTAAAGTTGATCGCATTGTCTAGTTGTTGTTGTATACGTATCCTTTCTAATGTCATTCTCCTTTTTACCCCTCTTTCGATGTTCAAAATTCTCGTATTCCCGAAGTCCGCAAAGTGTTCGTGCTTCGTCAAATGTTGTGCAAGTGTTGTTGTCATCTTTTTGTTTCTCTCATCCGCTTTATGTTCGCTAATTCTTTTACCCAATGATGGTTTTGTTGTGCCTACGTAGCATTTGTTACAGCTTTCATTCCCCTTACATTCTATTTGATACACCACATTATGTTGTCGTTCCTTCAGAATTCTGTCTTTTGTTTTTGTGTACACTTTACTTATTGTGTTGTGCGGTCTGTGAGCATATATAATATTTTCATTCTTTGTTGTTCTCCTGAGCGCCTGGTTATTTGTTAGTCCTGGTACGTAAGTTACTCCAATTTACTTTTTTATTGGTAGTTGTGTAGCGCTTGTGGGTAGCCGTTTTTGTGCAGAATGCTTTTAATTTTGTTTTTGTTCTCCTCCGCGAACTCGTTGTTGTTAAGTATGTACACTTAATTGACCAGGCTAGCAGCGGTGTTTATTTTCTGACTCCATGGGTGATTTGAATGGAAATTAATAAGTCTACCCGACGCGATGGACTTCACATACCAGTTAAACATTATTGTATTCTGTTTTCTACGCACCCCTAAGTCTAGGAAGGCAATTTTATTGTCTTTCTCTCTTTCAACCGTAAATTTAATTTTTGTGTTTCGTGCATTCAATACTTTTAGTATATCTTCCGCGTCCTTTGTTTTTATTATTGCAAACATATCATCTACATATTTACTTATGTATTTTATATGTATGTCAGTTTGTTGCAATTCAGTTATGCTGTCGTCTAATATTTTGTCAAGTACAATATCCGCTATGGTCGGAGATAATGGGTTACCCATTGGCATACCATATGTTTGTTGGTAAAGGGTGTTATTATATGTAAAATAATTGTTGTCTCGCAAACAAAACTCTAGAATATTTTGGAATTGTTTTCGTTCAATGTNTATCTCTATCGGCCGAAGCAGCTCCAACCCAGCAAACATAACAAATAAGAATTTGGCCCAAATAATTATAATAAATGTACTCCTTTCTCCGTTTCAAACTTTGGAATTCCTACATACGTCGCTGTCTTTCTTTTTCTATAGACTATATCTGCCTTTTTAAGCTTGATATACAGTTCAATGCGAGCGTGAGCGTGAACGTTCGCAAAGGCAAAGAATTCCATTTGTATTTTTATGGACGCTCTCACACATCTGTCAAAACTTGCCGTTCACATGCGAATGCTTTGCGTACGCACACAGTTGAGTGTGAGCTCGAAAAAAGGCATATTATGCATTTATTCTATAATTCTGAAAGATATTTTAATTCTCCATCTTTTCATGTCTCAACTATAGCAAAAAGTTGAGTAATAACGAAGATATTGGTCAAAATAGAAAGCTCACGCTCACGCTCGCATTGAACTGTATATCAGGCTTTACTCGGCACCCTGAAATTGTGCTTCTGGAAACTGTGCATACGATATAATAGTTGTGTTTAATGAAACCGAACAAAAGGCAGAGCAGCTCAAGTTAGAGCAGAATAGAGCAGCTGTCAAAAGAACAATAGAGCTAGTTAGAGCAACTCAGATCATAAATCTTATGAAAAACTTTTCGGCAGAAATTCTCAAAACAGTTGTTTGCTCGACAGTTCAATTCATCAATTTTAAAGTGTGTGTGTGTGTGTTTGCTTGCTCTAAGTTACTCCATAAAAAATCTGGTGCAGAAAATCGTGCTCTAAGTTGCTCTAGTTCCATTTAGCGCAGGCTCATGCAACAAAAAGTAGAGTAAGTTAGAGCAAGAAAAATCCTCATGAAACATAATTTTTCGCGATATCTTAACCTGGCGTAACCTAGAGCAGCTCAATAAACACACCTATTGTATATGAAAAAACCGAAATAATACTTATACGGCGTTTCCACGATTCGTAATTCGCTCCTTCATTCGTACTTCGCTCTCCCATTCGTCATTCGCCTTGCCAATTACCCTCCGAATTACGTAATTCGCCATACAAAATTTTGAGATCGAGACCTCATTTGGAGGTAATTCAGATCGAATTATCATGTGAATGACGAACGAATCGGTGGCTTTTCTAATATTTATATCGAAGTTTTCACCGGCCTGGTTCCATTTGCTGGCACTTTTTCTAGTTATAGACTAATATTAATAAAAAGTTCTCTATATAAATTAAAATTGTTGATGATAACTTATATTTTAGTTCCCTCTTCGATATTTGCAGTACACAAAAATAATAATAAATAGCGAAGAACAAGAACAAGAACTAGAGTTGCCAAACGAATTACTAATGTGTGTCCTGGAAACAGGGTAATTCACGAATTACTTAGTTAGCGAATTACGAATCGTGGAAACATCGTATTACGAAAAAGACCGAAACAATATAAGGAAGTATTTTTACGCAGAACTTTATTCTGCGTAGGCTGCCTTCAGCCGCGCTTATGGATTATAACCCTCACTAAGTAGAATTTTCTTTTCTGTGTGCCGGAAAAGGGGGCGGAAGTATTTTTGCGCAGAACTTCTCTCTGCGTAGGCGGCCTTCGGCCGCGGTTAGGGATTATAATCTTTACTAAGTAGAAATTTCCTTTCTCTGTTGCCGGAAAAAGGGGGCGGAAGTATTTTTGCGCAGAACTTCTTTCTGCGTAGGCGGCATTCGGCCGCGCTTAGGGCTTATAGCCCTTACTAAAAAGAATTTTCGTTTCTGTGTTGCCGGAAGTATTTTTGTGCAGAACTTCTTTCTGCGTTGGAGGCCTTCGGCCGCGGTTAGGGATTATAACCTTGCTAAGTAGAATTCTCCTTTCTGTGTTGCCAGAAAAGGGGGACGGAAGTATTTTTGAGAAGAACTTCCTTCTGCGTAGGCGGCCTTCGGCCGCGCTTAAGGATTATACCCTTACTAAGTACGATTTTTCTTTCTGTGTACCCGGAAATGGGGGGCGAATGTATTTTTGCGCAGAACTTCTTTTTGTGTAGGCGGCCTTCGGCCGCGCTTAGGGATTATAACCCTTACTCAGTAGAATTCTCCTTTCTGTGTTGCCGGAAAGGGGGCCGGAAGTATATTTGCATAGAACTTCTTTCTGCGTAGGTGGACTTCGGCCGCGCTTAGGGATTATAACCATTACTAAGTCGAACTCTCCTTTCGGTATTGCCGGAAAAGAAGGGAGGATGTTTTTTGGCACAGCACTTGTTTCTGCGAAGGCGGCCTTTGGCCGCGCTTAGGGAATATAACACTTATTAAGTAGAATTCTCCTTTCTGTGTTGCCGGAAAAGAGGGGCGAAAGAATTTTTGTGCAGAACTTCTTTCTGCATAGGCGGCCTTACTAATTTCGGTGACACTTCTTACTGATGTAACATTTTCAGTTTTAAAAATTTCACACTCCATTTTGGCTATACCGCCGCCTAAGAAATTTCACTTCAAACATTTTCTGTATTTTCTCGATAGGTTAACTTTGGAGTTTTTGTATATGGCTTAGATGGCTTGCAGGCTACTAAAATTTTTTAAGAAACTTTGTATACAAAATTTAGTAATAACAACTAAAATATACACACTTACATATGCATGTATTATACATTATTATTTACCTGGACTTGCGATGAGGCCACCTTTGAATACTTCGTAAACAGGCTGATACAATGGCTGAGCTTTTTCAAGGAAAGAATTTGAAGAAAGTATTTCTTTTATGAAAAGGGGTTCAGCAGTTAAAATCACTGGGTGTAGGCCAATCCAAGTGCAGATAGTGTATGCCTTACAATCTGAGAAAATTTTTCCAAACTCGTGAATAATATCTGTAAGTAATGTACGCAGAAGCATAAATTATTATAATAGTTATTAAAATTGTGAATTAAATCGAGTCTATTTGTTCGCATTCGGTTGTTTTTTACAGCCTAAAATCGTCGAGATAACTATAGACACATATGGGCAAATCCGAGAAAAAATCAACCAAAAACGAAAAATTCATAGCTAGCTTAGAGCGAAAAGTTGATAAGTCCACTTCTTATAAAAATACATATTTTTATATAAGAAGCAATAGAAATTAAAAATGCATCGCGTTGAAAAGGATTAAGGAACTGATATCATTTTTTTCTCGTTTATATTTAATGAAAACCAAACTCGTTAAGACCAAAAGAGGCACGGTAAATCCGATTAGGCCAAAATAAAACGAAATCTATCTATCTATATATATAAAACAAACTCGTGTTTGTTACACCATTTATAGCTCAAGAACGGCTGGATCGATTTTTATGATATTTGTTTTGAAAACAGAATAGCTATTAAAACAACCGCTAGGTGGCGCTGGAGTTGAGTTATTAGTAAAACCCGTATTTATGGTCCGATTCGCCTCATATTTGAGATGTTTATTCACAATAGGGGAAAAAATACAATTGAAAAAAAGATCCGCCAGGTGGCGTCGGAGTCGAGTTTTTACTAAAAATCGTGTTTATGGTCCGATTCGTCTCATATTCGAGATATGTATTGACAATAGGAAAAACAATACCATTGCAAAAAAAAGAGCCGCCAGGTGACGTTGGAGTCGAGTTATTACAAAAAATCGTGTTTATGGTTCGATTATCCTCAGATTTAAAATATGTATTGATAAAAAGAATTATTTCGAAAAAAATTGCCACCAGGTGGCGCTCATGATACAACTCAAAATTCAAAAAATCAAATCCCTTATTAGTGTTAAGAGGCTCATGTCTCTAATACTTGGCGAAAGATAAAGTAAAGATTATACATGAATAAGACAATGATTAAAGACATGGGCCACTTAATAATAGTATGAGTTTTTATTTTTTGAATTTTGAATTGTGTCGTTATTGTATAGAACCATCGATATATTTATGACAGGAAAAGATACATATGTATGAAAACTTTTCCAAAAAAACCGAAATTCAGTCGGAAACCGCCGTTTACGAACAGCTTCTCCTTATCTATATATATATAAAAATGGTGTGAAAAATGTATAGTAATTCACCAATTGAGAACTGTTGGACCGATTTGACTAAAATATTTTTTTAGTTGTTTGTAATTGCCAGGAGAAGGTTTTTACGAAAGAACATTTTGGGAAAACCCACCGGGAAAGTCGGAAAATTGGAAAAATCGGAAATTTATTTTTTTGTATGGAATTTTGTGTGCAATTCCTTCGGAATGGCATTCGAATGGAAAAATAGAAAATTCTAAATGGAAAACTCGGAAAACTCCGGAAGAACGCGAAAAATTTTATTTTTTTTACGAAAGCTTGGAAAATTTCGGATAATTGTGAAATTCATTGGAAGCTTGAAACAATTGGGAATAATTTTCTCCTATGTTTCATAACCGATTCGAAGCGTGCTGCTTTTTTGGAAAGGAGTACGAGTAGTGCACAATATTTTAATTTCTTCGATAGGGGTCGAGCTACGCTAAAAAAATGCATTTAGTTTGGTTGTAGCCTTTTGCATAGATTAGCATATAGGATGCATTTTTTCCGTTAAGTGGGCCAGGGACCGATCTATTCGAAAAAGTCTTATTTATGGTCCGATCTGCTTGAAATTTGGCACGTAGGTAGCTTATTGGCTGGGTTAACATATAGGATATTTTTTCTGATAGGTGGACCAGATACCGATCAATTCCAAAAAATCTTATTTATGGTCCGATTTGCTTGTAGTTCTATACGCGTATTGTAGATATGCGTAGAACAGAATCGAGTCATTGTTTTAGAGATCGAAAGTTGTTTGAAGGCAGCGCAGACATGTGTGTATAGACTATTTAACAATACTTATTACGCAGGCCAACAAAAATGGGAAAAATCTGATGCAGCGAATGTTAACGCTATTTTTGCCATTACGGTTACGAATCCGTAAGCATAAAGTTTCCATCAGCTCCAGATCTTAAGAAAACGAGGTGAAAGTGTCAAATAATGTTTTTTTTTTTCAATATTTTAGAAGCTCTAGCAAAGAAACAAATGGTGGTAGAACCTTCCAGCTAGGCTCTGATTAAAGCTAAAAATCCCGAATACTATCCTTGCAAGTTCCCGCACCTTTGCTTGATGGTCACTTATAGTCGTTTGTTGAACAGGAATAACTGATTTTGGGAAGTTTGAGTTGCTACCGCAATTAGCCTTCCACGTAGGCTTAAATTAACGCTAGAACTACAGACTACTATCCCTGGAAGTACTATTCCTGCACATTGCGCCAATGGTCACGTATACTCATTTAATTGTTATCGTCAAAAATGGTGTAAAAATCAGTGTTAGCTGTTCAATAAATGACTATAGGTAACCTTAGGGTCAAGGTGGTATTTTCAGGGATTGAAGTCAGAAGCCCAGGCCTTACTTTAAGCCTAAGTGGAAGGTTCTATCACCTTGTGTTTCATTGCTAGAGCTTCTCAAATATTGCAAAAACGCGATTTTTTGACGGCACCCTGAAATTGTGCATATGGAAACTATGCATACGAAGTAATGCATATGAAAAAAAGGAAATAATGCATACGAAAAAAACCGAAGTAATGCATATATGCACAGTTTCGGCTGAAAACCGAAATAATGCATATGAAAAACCCTAATTGATGCATACATGCACAGTTTCGGTTGAAAACCGTAATAATGCATATGAAAAAATAACGAAATTATGCATATGCATACTTTCGTTTTAAAAGCGAAATAATGCATATGCATACTTTCATTTTAAGAGCGAAATAATGCATATGAGAAAAAAAATGAAGTAAAGCATACATGCACAGTTTCGCTTGAAACCGAAATAATGTCTAAATGCCAGGGACCGAAAATAATCGTTATCATGAAAGATTTTTATTTAAAAATCATTTTATAATCGTTATTTTATGATCTATATTTTTTCAATCAAAAATAATCGTTATTCTTTGATTTTTATTTTTTCAATAATTTTTATTCGTTATTTTATGATTTTTATATTTTCGATCAATAATAATCGTTTTTTTATGATTTTTATTTTTTCGATCATTTTTAATCATTATTTTGTGATTATAACTTCTCCATTTATGCAGCTAAAAACATGACATTTCGCAATATTTTCACTTATTATCAACAGAAAATTTACAGTAAAATGAACAAAGATCGGGTCACTATAACATATTTATTGCCTCCATAAAACTGATTGTTCAGATATGGGGTTTTACTGTGAAACTCCTTTGTATGGACAGCTAAAACCGATAAATTTACGCAGTCTAGTGCTATATAAGGTATGCATATCTTCCATACCTCTGATTGTTTAGATATCATTTTTTATATGTGTATGTAATATATAAATTTTTTCAAATGCAGTAATCTGTTAAAGTAAAATTTTCAAATGTTCATAAAAGGTATGAAGCCGGGATAGCCGAAGACAGCGCTGCTCTTACTTGTTTTATTTTGAAATCAAAAAATATTTAGAGGTCACTCAAAGCGCCCAAAGTTTTCCATGTATTTCATATGGGGAAAAACAACTTTTCGTAGAAATGGTATAGAAAAGTTAAAAATTAATATTATTCTACCAAAACAATCTGCTTATCTGCAGGAGATTCCCAATAATTATACCTAATTGTTTATTTAGCCATTTTTTCATCGCAAGTTTAATTTATAGGTCCGCCAAAAACCCACAAAAACCCCCAATAAAAAAGCCTTAGTATTAAACAAGTAAGAGCAGCGCAGTCTTTGTCATTATAAAATACACCCACCTACCAAATTTCATCCGGATACCTCGAAAACTGAGAGACTAGATTGCATACAAACAGACGGACATGGCTAAATCGACGAAGCTCGACGTTCTGATCATTTAAGTGTACATTTCAATGGGTATATCTCTTCTAATTGTGGTACTCACAAACATCGGACCAATGTTATAATACAATTTCATGCTCATGAAAGGTATAAAAATAGGGGTATACTTTTTTCGATATAGAACAATCCTAGGGGGTGAGATGATTACAATTCCGACTTTACTATTGTTGGACCACACTACTGTACATATGCGTGCTTGTAAAACGGGTTTTTAAGTCAAATCTGTGCACATTCGGTTTACACATTAAAAAACTAAGAATAATTGCTATTTTTGATCGAAAAAATAAAAATCATAATATAACGATTAAAAATGATCGAAAAAATAAAAATCACGAAATAACGATTAAAAATTATCGAAAAAATAAAAATCATAAAATAACGATTAAAAATGATCGAAAAAATAAAAATCATAATATAACGATTAAAGATGATCGAAAAAAATAAAAATCTTAAAATAACCATTAAAAATGATCGAGAAAATAAAAGTCATAAAGTAACGATTAAAAATGATCGAAAAAATCAAAATCACAAAATTACGATTAAAAATGATCGAAAAAATAAAAATCATAAAATAATGATTAAAAATTATCCAAAAAATAAAAATCACAACATAACGATTAAATTTTGATTTTTATTATAAAAATCATAACGGTTACGGTCCCTGCTAAATGCACAGTTTCTATAAGCGCAATTTCGGTGCCCCTTTTTTGACACCTTTACCACATTTTTCTCAAAATCTGGAGCTGATGGAAACTTTATGCTTACGTATCAGCGTTGCCATTTTAGCCGTTTTCCGGCTAGATTTAGCCGGTTTCGATAGCAACTAGCCGGAGAAAATACGATCTAGCCGGCAGCCGATTTGTTAGCCGGTTTGTAAAAAAAAGTTAGCCGTTTTTAGCCGATTTTACTATTTGCCTAATTTTCAGGTGCAAAAAGTAAACAAGTTGTTCGAAAGCAATAATGCAGACCCAATGAAGATTTTTAATGAACTCAATGTTTTACTTTCGCATCTATGCTCCCTAGTGGTTATTAGCGCGGACACATTTGATCCTATATGCTCCCCGTTGGAACCATACCTTGCTCCATTTCCTCAGTTTTATCACAGTTTTGAAGAGTATTTAAAAACAAAAGTAAGCACAAACGCTTTTGACCACGAAGCCGAGAAAATAATTCGAGAAAATGGTCGCTATTTTATTATCACTTTAATAAAGGAATTACGCCAACGCCTCCCTACAAATATTGCCACACTAAAAAAAATTGACTTTTTTCGGTTGGAAATGCATTAAGAGTAATTAAACCAAAAGTATTTGTTCAACTACAGCAACAAAAACACAAATATAATACCGACGAAATAACATCCATAGAGATGCAATGGCAACGGTTAACGTTACATACCTGGAGTAATTTAGACTCAACTGTAAAATTTTGGGCCGAAGTTTATCAATTTCGAAATGCCCTAGGAGAAAACCCTTTTGCTGACCTTTGCAACCTAGTTTTTAGTTTTCTTGTTTTGCCTATAAGTAATGCAGAAGTAGAGCGAATATTTAGTTCAATGAATATAATAAAAACTAAGCAAAGAAATCCAATGTGCGTTAAAACGTTAAACGCTATTTTATATATAAGATACGGTTTAAAACGTGAAGAAAAATGCTGCCATAATTTTACTGTAGATGACGATCTCTTAAAATTAATGAATTCAGGTGATATATACAATAGTGATTCATTTGATGATGAGGAATATACACTCGATATAAATTAATGGTGTTAACTAGTCTTTCGTTTCTTGCGATTTATTTAAATAAAGCATGTGAATTTTCACTAAAACATTTTAGCCGTTTTTTGCCAGAGTCTATGTGAAACTTCACTAAAACATTTTAGCCGTTTTTAGCCGCTTTTTTTTGCCAATCTAGCCGGTCGGCCCAAAAGTTCTGGCAACACTGTTACGTATTCTTAATCAGCACAAAAAAACCTATCAAAACCAGCTTCAACAACTCGCGAACGGCTGTACCGATTTTTTTAAATTGTGGTAGTGCCCTGGAAATTGGTATAAAGATTTTGGGGCTACTGGAAAAGGGACGTGGCGCTTTCCAAACATATTGAAACCTTTACCTTTACCAAATTTTGGGTATGCAGTTTTGTAGTTCAATCAATTTCAGTATCATAAAGTGCAAGTTTTTAATGGCTGTAGGATACCCTTGATTTTTGAGAATTTTTTTCGCTGATGATATTACGCATTTTCTTCGTATAACGAATGCGTGAGTTTTTTTGTATGGGAAAAAATGCCGAAGAGTATCAGTATGTAAAAAACTTATTCTGCTGGCTTAACTCCAGCAACGAACAAAACGATTTAATGATAATTTTTCGTGGCGCTGGAGCCGAGTTTTGCTAAAAACCTTCGATTCGAAGGCACCAGGGATCAAAGTCAAATTACTCCCATTAAATCAACCATGAGAACCATTGCGGTCCTTACTTTACGGTGACTAAATATAATGTGGACCAATGATACTCACAAGTTTAGAAATTGCCACCAACTATACTATACAGATTCAAGGACGATTCACTATGGAGCCGCAAGGACGTCTTCCCGGTATAACGCTTTCGTCAGGTTATTTAAGACGGCAATGGAGGATATGCCTTCTGTCGACCACAAAACCAAACGTGGACGTGAATTCCTGGCGAAAACGTTGGACCAAATGTTCCAATAAAAAATTAATTTTAGGCGGGGCGAAGTTCGCCGGGTCTATACTTAATATATATTTTGAAAGCCATTTTTTCTGTTCGCAAAGCTCGAGATCGGCTGCATCGATTTTTTTGAAATTTTGGTTATAGGTTCTGGATGGGCTACTCATTGTCTTAGGCAAAAAAAAAACGTTTAAATACTTCTTAAAAATGGAACTGCAGGACTTTAAATATCCTATAGAATCTAACATACATGCCCACATAACAGCGCTGCTCGCTGTTGTTAGTTTGTACGGAATACAGCGCAAAGCAATAGCTATGTATAATGTGACCAACCGTACTTCTTTCGGAAGTGCAGTAGTACTTTTTTCTCTCTTGTACTTCGTACTTCGAAATACAGTGAAATGTACTTCTTTGCGATATTTTGTACTTCAGGAGGGAAATTCTGTGACTAGTTAGCGACAATTTTCGAATCGCTATCGCAATTTTTGACGCAAAACCTTTATGTCATGCGTAAAAAATTAACGCTAACTGGTCACAGAAGCTCCCCCTAAGTTCTGTACTTCTCCGATCTTCTGGACGACCGTGAGATGGCCTGGGCGATTAATTCGTTCAAACCATTAAAGCCGCCGGGGACCGATTTCTTCATATCTGCGCAGCTGCAAAGAGCTATGAGGGTATCGTGCAATTGGTTGGATCCTATTTATGCAAACTGCTTGAGGACCGGGTACATCCCCAAGGCTTGGAGAGTAGTCAGTGTTGCGTTCCTCCTGAAGGCTGGAAAAGGCTCTCATGTTTCCGCTTATTTTTAAGGATTTAAGGCCTATCGTCCCTTCGATTTTGCTAAAAGCGCTTTTGCTAAAACGCTATAGAGACTGACAGACCTGTACATAAGAAACGCGATTCCTCGTGGCTGTTCTTCAAGGGCTCAATAAGCTTATTGTAAGAAAAGGGCGGTAAATACCGTCCTTCACACATTGATAGAGTGGTCAAAGGAAGCCTTCACGTATGAAAGTTATGCAGTAGGGCCTTCTTGGATATCAAGGGGGCCTTCAACAATGTCACTCCCGAGGCAATAATCAGGTATATTCATAATCTGGGGGTTCAAAACCAACTTAATAATGCTTATCCACAGCTTACTTCCTGACAGAACTGTCGCGGCGGAGTGGGGGAGCACCTGCACTCAGCGCAGAGTCAATACCACCACTCCATAAGGTGGCGTTCTCTCTCCCCAGCTCTGGGTTGCGGTTGTAAACAACCTTCTAGAGGAACTGGAAAAGTGGGCTGTCGGGTGATCGCTTATGTAAATGATGTGGAACTTTTGGTTAAGGTACGATTTCTATACACCCTTTATGATCTGGCTCAAGGTTACCTGAACCACGTAACTAGGGGCGATCAACGGCGGCCGTCGTGGAAGCCTAACATTGAGGAAAGGGTTGGAAAGGTGTCGGCTGCCTTGTATTGCTTTAGGGGAGCTATCGGCGAAAGGTGGGATCTCTCGTCCAAATTAATTCATAAGTTCTGGGAAACCATATTTAAGCCGATATTATTTCAAGGAGTCCTGGTTAGGTGCAACTCACTAGAGAAGGCCACACTTGTAATACATGAATTAGCGGAGCATTAGGAGGAACCACACTTACACTGACGCTTAACATACATGTGTTGAGCACAGCGCCTGCGGATATTGCAGACAGAATTGTCGCAGCACGAACTGCTATTAGGACGAGGGAAACCGGGTCCTTTTGTAACATAAAAAAGGAAATGAAGACGTTTCTCTGCTGCAGCAAATGTTTTTATAGGTCACTTTAAAACACGTTACCTCTCAAGGGCTAGTGATTGGGGTTCTGACAGGCTATTACGTGATTGGTATTCATGCGGTGAGACTAGGAATTTCAACTGATTCTTTTGTATCAGCTTCCAAGGGGAAGATGAAATGGAATCATCTCCACACTTTATTTTAGACTGCCCAACCATCGTGAGGTTAAGTTGGAAGCATTTTGGCTCGCACTCCTGAACAAATACTGAGCTCTCAGAGATCGAAATTAGCCGCATTCGAAATTGCGTAATCGGCTCGCGGCGTTAACTTAACCCAACCTAAGCTGTTCTTATTTGAGATATGAAATAGTTGGTCACATTAGTTATTGTACACTTTTTCAGTAAAAAAAAGGTGTACTTCTTTGAGCTATCAAATAGTTGGTCACATTAGTTATGTGGCCTGATATACATACGTGCTAATGTTAACGTTAATGTTTATTCTTATGTTAAAAAAAAAAAACAAATATGTAAGTACAGTTCATGGATAAATAATGTAGGCAATTACATATGTATGTACAAGGAGCAATTAACATTGCGGTTAGCACTTACATTTGTATATGAAAAGTTATGTACATACATTTGTATGTATATAATTACGCATAAAAACCCAGCTGGTATGTTTTTTGTACGAACCACTAACTGAGCGCAATATTAAAAGCAGCAATTCTTATCCATCTATGACATAGATTCTATGTATATCGCAAAGGTCGAGAGCGGCTGAACCGATTTTTTCGAAGTTTCGGATATCTCCTGCAGACGTTCCAAGGATGGCTATAAGCTAACAAGAATCTCGAAATACAAAAGGGGCGTGGAACCTCCCATACAAACCGAGCTTTTCATACTCCACATCTCTGGAAATGTGCATTGTAGAGTTCTGGAACTTAGCATGGAGATACATGAAATCGATCACATACTCCTGGCGAAAAATTAGAGCTATTGGAAAAGGCGCGTGGCACTTTCCATACAAACCGAATTTTTTCATACCGCATATCTCTGGAAGTGTTAATGGTAGAGTACTGGAACTTGCTATTGGCGCATAAGAAATCGATCCCATACTATTGGAGAAAAATTTTGCCTATTTCAAAAGGGGACGTGGCATCTCCCTATCAAACCGATTTTTTCATACTGTACAAGCTGACCCGGCGAGCTTCGTCCCGCCTAAAATTAATTTTTTTATTGAAATATTTGGTCCAACGTTTTCGCCAGCAATTCACGTTCACGTGTGGTTTTGTGGTTGACAGAAGGCATCTCCTCCATTACCGTCTTAAATAACCTGATGAAAGCGTTATACCGGGAAGAAGTCCTTGCGGCTCGATAGTGAATCGTCCTTGAATCTGTATAGTGTAGTTGGTGGCAATTTCCAAACTGGTGAGTATCATTGATCCACATTCTGTTTAGTCAACGTAAAGCAACGACCGCAGGGTCAAGGTGCATAAATGGTATTATCAGGGATTGAAGTCAGAAGTCCAAGCCTTAATTTAAGCGTAAGTGGAAGGTTCTAACACCTTTTGCTTAATTGCGGTAGGTACTCAAACTTCCCAAAATCAGTTTTTCCTGTTCAACAAATAACTTTAGGTGACCATCAAGCAAAGGTGCAGGAGTTTGCAGGGATAGTAATCGAGATTTTTTGCTTTAATCTAAGCCGAAGTGGGAGGTTCTACTACCCTTTGTTTCTTTGCTAGAGCTTCTCAAATATTGAAAAAAAGCTATTTTTTGACACTTTCACCTCGTTTTTTCTTAAAATCTGGGGATGATGGAAACTTCATTCTTACATCAAAAATAACTTCAATATTTGCTGCATCAAATTTGTTTCTAATTTTGTTGGCGTGTGTAATAACTATTGTAAATAGCCAATACCCGCTGCGCCTTCAAACACCTTTCGAACTGTAAAACAATGACTCAATTCTATTCTACGCATATCTATAATACAGCAAATCAGACTATAAATAAAATTTTTTGGAATAGATCGGTCCAACTATCAGAAAAAAAGTATCCAATATTTTAACCCTGACAATAAGCAACCTAAGTGCCAAGTTTCAAGTAAGTCTCACCATAAATAAGATTTTTTCCAATAGATCGGTATCTGGTCCAATTAACGGGAAAAATGGATCCTATATGCTAATCTAGGCAAAAGGCTACCTACGTACCAAATGCATTTTTTAGCGTAGCTCGACCCCTGCCCCACCTATCGGAAAAATTAAAAATTTGTGCACTCCTTCTAAACACCTTTCCAAAAAAGCAGCAACCATTCGAATTGGTTATGAAACATATTTAGGAGAAAATTGTTCCCAATTGATTCATGTTCACAACGAATTTCACAATTATCCTAAATTTTCCAAGCTTCACAATGAATTTTTCACCTTAACATTGTCCAAAGTTATCAAATCATGCTATAAAATACAAAATTTCGTCGTAAAAATTCAAATATTTCGCGTTCTTCTGGATTTTTCCGACCTTTCAAGAATCTTCTATTTGACCATTCGAAAGCCAGTAATTGCATACAAAATTCCATACAAAAAATCAACTTTCGATTTTTCCAATTTCCCGACTTTGCCGGAAAGTTTTCCCAATATTTTCTATCGTAAAAACCTTCTCCTAGAAATTATGAACAACTAAAAGAAAAATTTTGACAAGTCGGCCCAACCGTTCTCAATTGATGAATTATTATACATTTTTCACACCATTTATATATATATATATTTCTCTGGAAATGTTCATGGTAAAGTACTAGAACTTGGTATGCAGACATATAAGATCAATCGCACACGCTTGCAGAAAAATTGGATATATTGAAAAAGGGGGCGTGGTACCTCCCATACAACCCGAATATTTCATACTGAATATTTCTGAAAGCCTTTATGGTAAAATTTTTGAACTTGGTGCGAAAATATATGAAAACAATCACATGCTCATGGAGAAAAATTGGTTATTGGAGAAGGAGCGTGGCACCTCAAATGCAACCGAATTCTTCATAATGTTTATCTCTGGAAATGTTCATGGTAGAGTACTGGAACTTGGTATGGAGGTACTACGTATATGAAATCAATCGCATACTCCTGTGAAATTTTTGGAGCTATTGTAAAAGGGCGTGGGCCCTTCCATACAATAAGCATTTTTCATAAATACTGCCTATCTCTGGAAATTTTAATGGTACAGCACTGGAGCTGGGTATGGAAATACATATATGAAATCAAACCATACCCATGAATAAAAATTCGGACTATTTGAAAAGGTGGTGCGGCACCCCCCTTATTAACCGAATTTCTCATAATAAGTATCTCTGGAAGTGTATAAATATGGTAGAGTACTGGAACTTTATACAGGCGTGACAACTCCCATACAAGTCGAATTTTTCTTATTGCATATCTCTAGAATTGTTCTTGGTAGAGTACTGGAACTTGGTGTGGAGATATATGAAATTAATCGCATAGTCATGGAGAAAATATGGAGCTTTGGAAAAGGTGGGGTGCCACCTACCATACAAGCCGGATTTCCTACTGTATATATCTGGAAGTGTTCATGGTACAGTACTGGAACTTCGTATGGAGATACAGTAAAACCCGCTTAAGTACCTCACGAAAAATTTCAGCTTTTTGAAATACTTAGGCGGGTTGGGTTCATAAAAGAACCCGCTTAAGTACCTCGATGCGGGTACTTAAGTGAACATAATTACTGATGTACTTACATAAATAATTGAATAACAACATTTAATGAAGTATACATAGTTTAAACCCAAAATCGTAGCATTATTTAAATATATAAACAAGTAAAGAAAAACTTGATTAAAAAATATTCAGTGGAATGGTCTGTAATTTTTACCAGAATTAAAATGTTTAAAAAGTCAAGGTTGGACATATCATTTTGTACCAAATTCAAAATGATATTGTTTGCCACTTATGTTTATTTATTATTTTTTAAGGTTTCTCAGTCAATTAGAATGCACAGTGTTTAAAAAACTGTAATGAGTTTTATTTCATTAACTTTTGCTTATGCTTATGCTTCGGAACAAGACGACAGTCGCAGTCGAAGCACAAGCAGAAACTGATTGCCGACAAAATGCGCAGAGCTGCTGGCAGTCGTTGGTTTAACAGTCGCAGTCGAAGTTCAAGCA
>NW_016157105.1:156847-166082 GCF_001687245.7 Rhagoletis zephyria
CCAGCAGCTCTGCGCATTTTGTCGGCAATCAGTTTTTGCTTGAACTTCGACTGCGACTGTTAAACCAACGACTGCCAGCAGCTCTGCGCATTTTGTCGGCAATCAGTTTTTGCTTGAGCTTCGACTGCGACTGTCGTCTTGTCTCATAAGCGTAAGCACAAGCAATAAGTAAATTTTGAACAGTTACAATAAGTCGAAGCAGTGAGAAGCGAAAATTTTATTACTTTTGCTACTTCGACTTAAGTTTTTTAAACACTGAAAATGCATAACAGATACAGTATAAACCTAAGCTTAAGATTTTGTAGAACATTTAAAAAAAATCATCATAATTTCAAACTTTTTTCTCAAAAGTGTTTTTTGAGTATACAGTTTTATAGCCCATTCAATTTTAGTGCAATAATTTCCAAGTTTCAAGTGGCTAAAAGTAACCGTTGATTTTTTAGAATTTTTTTTACCGAAAATATTTTGAAAACACGTAAAAGGGAAAATTATAAGTAAAATTGTAAATGGGGCACGAAAAATTGAGGTACTTAGGCGGGTTGGGTAAATAACCGCACTGAAAATAAAATCTGCGTAAATATAACGAAAAATTGCGTACATTTTACGAAAATTTTCGTCATTTTGACCCACGAAAGTTTTCGTTGATTGTACAAAACCGTTTTCGTACATCTACGAAAATATGAGACATCAGATCTTAGTACATTTTACGAACGTATTCGTACTATTTACGAACGAATTTCGTACTACTTACTAAAGAATTTCGTACTATTTCTTTATTTTTTTACGAAATTTTTGTAAAATGCACAAAATAGTTCGTATATTTACCGAAATTATTTTCCTAAAAACTGTGGTCGTTTCGTAGAACTTCCGATTGCTTTCATTCACCACACTGTAAAAAACATAAGACAAATAATAACACAACACTTTTATTTTGCTTTTATTCATAATTTTAAGCGTTTTTCTTTAACAAAATGTTTTGCAATGTTCGCAGCTTCTGCGATGTTTGTTTCCTCTCTCGGCTATAAATTAAAGGAAACTTATAAGGCGTCTGAAAGGCAAGTTTCAGTGAAAAATCATACATGTACTTACTTAAAATATCATTAAGTAGTGCGTCTGCTCCTGGCTTGGACTTGCCGTTGATAGCTAACTGATGTAACTGCCTATTTATGAAGTCCCACATTGCAGAGAAAGGCTCAGCGTGGGCGATGTTGTATGCTTAAAAGCATTTATCCACAGCTTTAACATTTAATTTTATATTGTATTTTTATCCAGCAAAAGCTTCTTAAAACTTTTAAAATTATATTATACGTCTCACAGTAGCCCACCAGTAGTTTCGCAATGACACGCAGTGCATAAAAATATGAGGAAAATTAAACTGACGGTAATTTAGTATATTGTACGAAAATATTCGTCTGTTGTACGAATTTCAAAAAAATGTTTCTGCATTTGTTCTATGTACGAAAGTTTTAAGTAAATTGTACAAATACAGAAGTGGAGATTTCGTAAATTTTAAAACCATACGTAAATATTACGAATGCCTTCGTACAATATACAAAATTATTCGTACAGAGATTTGTTCAGTAATTTACGAATGTGTTTCGTAAAATAAACGAAAGATTTCGTAAATTGTACTGAAAAAAGGCTTTACGAAAGTCCTTTCGTTATATTTACGAACGATTCGTAAAATCTGGTTTCGTTGTGAAAAATGTGTTCGTATTATGAACGAAACTTTCGTACATTGTACAAAAACCAAGACAACGAAAGTTTTTCGTAGCACTTTTACGAAATTTTATTTTCAGTGCGAGGAGGTACTTAAGAGAGGGATTTTCTTCTGATTATATTAAAAAATTCACGGTGTCCAAAAATGTTGGTTACTTAAGCGGGTTAGTTACTTAAGCGGGAGGATACTTAAGCGGGTTTCACTGTATATGAAATCAATCCCAAACTCATGGAGAAAAATGGGCTTTTTTGGGCTGCCTTTTACTTATTTTTGAATGTATAAATAATTCGTCTGTAGGCATGTTTGTGATTGAAATCCTAACCGACTGGAGGGATTTTCACAAAGTTTTGTGTGTGTGTTTGAGTGGGTCTCTGGATAGTTTAGTTTCACAATTTAACCCGCCAGTTGGCGTTGGAGTTGAGTCATTACTAAAAATCTGTTTTATGATCCGATTTGACGAATATTGAAAACATGTATTGGAAACGTTAAAGGCAGTCCAATTGCAAAAAAGAGCTGCCAGGTGGTCCTGAGGTCGAGTTATTACTAAAATCGACAAGTAAGAAAAGGTGCCGTGAATGTCAGACTAAATCGACCTATTGAACTATTGAATATATTGAAATCTTGTGTGTTACGATTGGACCAATGGATGTGATTTGCCAACATTATTATGCGTTAAAGCTCGTTCGGAGACACCAGGTTTGAGCTGTGCAGTGTTAAATCTGAAATCACCACCTGTCAAAATACCTTAAAAGCCAGTTTCATGAAAGCAATTTAATGAAAATTGAATTTATTACTTGAATTCAATATGGAACCTGACAGAAAAAAAAGTTCACTTAAATTGTTTTAATGAAACTGGCTTTTAAGGTGTTTCATTTGAAATAAGTATGTGTATGTACATACATATATAGGATTTCTGTTGAACAATGATACGCACCCATTTTGAAATTGCCACCAACTATAAGATAAAGTTTCTAGGGCAGTTTCTCTATAGATCCGGATCATTGTTGCCACCAGGGAACTTCTTCATGGACATAACACTTTCGTTAGGTTATTTAAGGCGGCAAACGACCACCAAATCATAATCTTAGCCGATGAATGTGCCAATGTAAATCGTAAACGTGGACAGTTGGAGAAAATGTTGGACCAAAATGTTTAAACTAAAAATCTCGTATTTGTAGCAGGATCAACAGACTCCTCAGTTCTTGCCGTAAATGGTTGGCCAATTAGAAAATGAGCTGGTGTTAGGGCATCAATCTCGCCATCGTTACTGGGACACAACGGCCTGGAATTATGAGAGCCTCAATTCTAGTGAATAACGTATAAAATCGTTCATAATTTAAAGCAGTTTGGCCAATAACGCGCTTTAAATGTGTTTTAACTGACTTGACACCACTTTCCTACAGCCCACCGAAATGGGGTGATGACGGTGGGATGAAACGCCAGGCAATATTATTGCGCGCAAAGAAATCAGCTGTGTCTGAACTGTTGTGTTGCTTTTCCATTATTAATTTCGTCGAGGCTCCGCATCGCCCCCACAAAGTTGGCCGCATTGTCTGACCATACCTCCATTGGTTTGCCACGGCGCGATATAAATCGATCTAATATCATGTCCCCACCAAAAAGTTAACCATCTCAAATCGAACTTAACCACATTACTAACTATTGCTGTCCACACTGCGGTTTGAGGTTTATAAAACAGTACAAATGTAGAGAACAGTGTTAGGACGTCCAAAACTCGATTCAGGACTAAATCGATGCAAAAATTGGAGCAAAAACAAATTTTCCGTCTAGAATGAATTTTTTACTTTCGTTTCTGACATTAATTGTTTGACTTAAATATTTTCTATTCATGCAAAAATAAGAACTCGAGGCAAGGATAATATGTTACATATTTAGGTAATTTTTGGTATTTTCTATAAAGTAGAACGTATCTAACACTTAATTTTTTAAAGAGCAATAGGATCCAAACCTTCTCAACTTTATATAAATTTCATTCTACATATATTTTTTAACAACTTAAGTAAAGTTCTGCATCCGCCAATTTCTACAGCACAACATCAAAAATTAACGAAGTTACTTTATTGACGCATTGCTATGAAATAGTTACTTTTTAACAGTGAGATTTGGCTAACTTTCACTGCAACTGGTGGTGAACACTCAAAAACGGTCCCAAGAGGGGCAAAACATGACTGAAAAAAACGGAGTAGATTTGAAGTAGAGGAGTAGATTTCAAATTTTTTTCAAAAACAGGAGTAAATCTAATCTGATCTTAGTTAAGTCCAAACACTAGTAGGGAACGAATTTTTTTAATTTTAACGCTAATGACGCACAGATGGCGGGTTGTATCAAACTTTCGACGTGGTTTCGAGTTGGTTAGCTTTTAACCATCTCAGTGAAATGGTTAAGTGCTGTCATTTTTATATGGCGAAGCTACGCTAAATCACGTGGGTTATCGGGATAACCAACTCGTTAGCCATAACTACGTGGTTAGTTCCGGTGGGGACATGGTATAACGCGCCGATGTATGATTGCGTCGTCAAGTCACCAACTAACTGCATGTGAATTGCCTTTGTTATGAAGCACACGAACAGAGCAATGTATCCCTTCACCTTCCGAGGTCCTTGCCAACCTCTACTTTAAATAGAAATGGGCCAGCATAGTCACAGCCCACTTTACTGAATGTTCGTTGAAATTTCACACGTTCAATGGGTAAATCGGCCATCATTTGCTGTTGTGTAGTTTTTCGTAACTTGAAGCAGGTAATACAATCGTGGACAATTCGTCGTGCGATGTTGCGGGCACCCATAATCCAATACTGTTGCCTTATAATAAAAAGCAGTTGACTTACACCGACATGTAGNTTTTACTTTCGTTTCTGACATTAATTGTTTGACTTAAATATTTTCTATTCATGCAAAAATAAGAACTCGAGGCAAGGATAATATGTTACATATTTAGGTAATTTTTGGTATTTTCTATAAAGTAGAACGTATCTAACACTTAATTTTTTAAAGAGCAATAGGATCCAAACCTTCTCAACTTTATATAAATTTCATTCTACATATATTTTTTAACAACTTAAGTAAAGTTCTGCATCCGCCAATTTCTACAGCACAACATCAAAAATTAACGAAGTTACTTTATTGACGCATTGCTATGAAGGAGTTACTTTTTAACAGTGAGATTTGGCTAACTTTCACTGCAACTGGTGGTGAACACTCAAAAACGGTCCCAAGAGGGGCAAAACATGACTGAAAAAAACGGAGTAGATTTGAAGTAGAGGAGTAGATTTCAAATTTTTTTCAAAAACAGGAGTAAATCTAATCTGATCTTAGTTAAGTCCAAACACTAGTAGGGAACGAATTTTTTTAATTTTAACGCTAATGACGCACAGATGGCGGGTTGTATCAAACTTTCGACGTGGTTTCGAGTTGGTTAGCTTTTAACCATCTCAGTGAAATGGTTAAGTGCTGTCATTTTTATATGGCGAAGCTACGCTAAATCACGTGGGTTATCGGGACATGGTATAACGCGCCGATGTATGATTGCGTCGTCAAGTCACCAACTAACTGCATGTGAATTGCCTTTGTTATGAAGCACACGAACAGAGCAATGTATCCCTTCACCTTCCGAGGTCCTTGCCAACCTCTACTTTAAATAGAAATGGGCCAGCATAGTCACAGCCCACTTTACTGAATGTTCGTTGAAATTTCACACGTTCAATGGGTAAATCGGCCATCATTTGCTGTTGTGTAGTTTTTCGTAACTTGAAGCAGGTAATACAATCGTGGACAATTCGTCGTGCGATGTTGCGGGCACCCATAATCCAATACTGTTGCCTTATAATAAAAAGCAGTTGACTTACACCGACATGTAGATTTGATAAGTGAATGTATTTGACAATCATTTCGGTGACGATATGCTTCGCTGATAATATAACAGGATGTTTAATGTTGAATGTCGCTGATGACTTCTCTATACGGCCACCCACTCTCAGCACTCCAGCCCTGTCTAAAAATGGTGCGAGGCTTGAAAGTTTACTTTTACTTGCGACTGCTCTGTGCTCTTTCAGTGCGGAAATTTCAGCTGCAAGCAACTCCTCCTGTACAGCACGACTTATAAAGTTTGTAGCATCTTGTAGTTCATACGAGCTGTATGTTTGTCTTCGCAAAGAACCTATAAATCTTAAGCANCCTGTCTAAAAATGGTGCGAGGCTTGAAAGTTTACTTTTACTTGCGACTGCTCTGTGCTCTTTCAGTGCGGAAATTTCAGCTGCAAGCAACTCCTCCTGTACAGCACGACTTATAAAGTTTGTAGCATCTTGTAGTTCATACGAGCTGTATGTTTGTCTTCGCAAAGAACCTATAAATCTTAAGCAATAAGCTGAATCACGCACCAACCGAGACCAAATCGCCATATGTTGTAGTAATGAACCAATGACGACATGGTGCTCTGTTGATATAAGAAAAAGTTTAGTAATAGATTGAATTTTACTCTTACGCTCTTCCAAGTTGTCTTGAGATATGTGCAACAGCGATTTTGTTTTTGGCCATATCTCCTTTGCCCTAGCGAGCCAACTTGGACCGTTCCACCAGCTGGTTAGAGATTTTAAGTCTAACGGCAAAACCCCTCGCAAACCAGGATCCGCTGGATTGTCTGCGGACCTCACATGATTCCACTGAGATTGAGTGTAATACGTCAAAATTTCCGATGTTCTGTTTGCTACATACACTACCTTGGCACAGCTGAAAGCCAATGTAGAACAATCGATGAGTCTGTCCCCATATAAACATTAGTGGCGTCGAGTTCAAATGCCTTTATTACTTGGTTCATCAATCGGCAGAGCAATACCGCGCCACAGAGCTCAATGATAATGACACCGTTTTAAGTGGAGTTACGCGGCTTTTAGCAGCAACGAGCTGAGTGGAGATGTTGCCTTCATACTCTGATCGACAATATACCACTGCTGCAAACGCATTTTGCGATGCGTCGCAGAAACCGTGGAGTTCGTTGTGACCAAGTTTAAAAAGCGCTCTCCTTGGGATTTTTAGTGTATTCAGCAATTCAAGTGTGCTGCTCAGATTTGTCCAACGAATCGCTATTTAGCAGGCACCTCAACTGTCCATTCCAGTTTGATTAACCACAATTCTTGAAAAAGGATTTTAATAAGAACCGTTCTGGGTGCCAAACAACCTAGAGGATCGAAAATGCGAGCAGCATCAGATAATATTGACTGTTTTGTTACCGCAGCTGTAGTTGAGGGTGATACGCAGAACTCAAACACATCGTTTACTGGGTTCCGTTTCAGTCCAAGCAGCTTTAACGGTTTCGCGGGTTCAAAAGATATTGAAAACATCTCGCGCACATTTTGTGGAAGCTTCTGTAACAGTTCAACGCAGTTGCTACTCCACTTTCCTAGGTTCATGCCGGCAGTTTTCACAAGCGCTAATAACTCACTATGTGATTTAAGAAGATCTGTTACCGTTTCTGCCTCAGTCATCACGTCATCCTCATAAAAATCCTTTAAAATTACCTGTGACGCTAATGGATATGCAGTGTTTGATGTGTGAGCTAATTCATTTAAAACTCTTACTGCCAAGTAGGGCGCGCATGCTGTACCATAATTCACTGTTTTAAATCTGTAATATTCAACCGGCTGATTAGGATTATTACGCCATAAAATCCGTTGAAAATCTCTATGGCAGTCATGCACCCAAATCATATGGTACATTTTCTCTACGTCACCAGACATAATAAAGCGATGTCTACGAGATCTTAGAATGATTAAAAATATTTCCCGCAAAACTGACGGCCCATGAAGCAAAACTTCATTCAGCGACGAATGATTACCACTGTGCTCAGATCCATCAAACACCACGCGAAGCCGTGTTGTTGTGCTTTCAGCTTTAACTACAGGGTGATGCGGTAAGCAGGGTAGGCAAAAACTCGAAGTTCGAGCGAGCGAGCGAGCAAACTCCTACTCAATGCCTCGCAGACAACGAGGCGCTCGCAGCTCGTACTCGTAGCAGCAATGAGGCGAGGCACGAGAAGTTTAGCTCGCTTGCCAAACGAGCGAGCGCTGCTTGTTTGCTCGCGCTCCTATTAAACGAGCGAGGCTGTTGTGTGTTGCCTCGCTCGCAGTGCGAGGCGAGTAGCTGTCTGCATACTCACTCTGCTAGGAAGCGAGCGCTCCGAGTGTACTATACAACACATGCATTTTTGTGCATAAAAATGTGGGAATGTATGTCAATAGATTATGTACGAAAGTATGTTAATAATTGTATGTACATATGCATATATATATATGTAAAGTATTATATTAGGGCAGCATTTAAAACAACAAATAAAATTGATTACATAAATACATAAGCATAGATTACGGAATGAATTATTTTTTAGGGTTATATTCATACATGTGTACACGCATAACGTGCATATTTATATGTGTTTGTATGTACGTATTTATGTATATATGCATTTATGTATGTACGTACATATGCATGTATTTTGTCTTAACAGAGAAAAGTAAATAACGAAGATATTATAATCGTTTGTGCCGCAGAAACAAAAAACAAGTAAGCACTTGTTAACACCCCCAAAATAGTTTGCTACTTGTAGCAGTTATGCTGTATACCTGAATGAAATATAGTCCTTGGTGAAAAAATTTATTTGTGGCCTGTTGTTCAAGGACATATGTACATATGTATGCATGTATATATGGATATGTAGACATGGGAAAATTTGCGTAAACAAAGAATAGAGACCGGCTCGCATACAACTTTGGCGTTGCGCTGGCGGCGAATTTCAAAGCAGCCGTCCACATATCCATAATTTGGAAACGCTAAGGCCAACACAGCAGAAAGATCGCTGCGTCGGTGGCCAGCTGTTGCAAATACATAAATAAAATTATTTGAAATGTTTTTTCCTTTCAATCAAATGAGGGAAAGAAATATAATTTTTCATGCAATTATTGATATGAAATATTAATTTATCTCTCGTTAATATGTTAATTTAGTGGCCAAAGTAGTCTCTGCCAAGCTTCATTGTAGAACGCATACTTTTAACTTGCGTTCTGTCAAACCAACGCCAACTACAAAGTCAACGCGAAAGTTCTATGTGGACCAGCCTTAATTATCAAATAGTAGTTTGTATTATCCTACATACATACATATGTATGGGGGCTAAACCAGGAATATTCATTTGGAAACGCTGATGTCCTACTCATTTATGGAATGAAAGACAAAATAATGATTTTTATAAATATTATATTCTCATTTATATATATGTAACATAGTTACTTAGTCAAATTCAGGGGCGCACCAGGAAGATATTTTGGGAGGGGTTTATACTTCTGAGAATTCGCTTCAGATAAAATGATCATTAAAGTACATTTATGCAAGTTTTATGTACAGTATGTAATAAATAAATAAACTTTTTGAAGTTTCATAAATTGCATTTATTTACATAAAATTAGCAAAAAACTCAAACATTTGTAACGAAAAAAGGGGTAGGTT
>NW_016157105.1:166094-178995 GCF_001687245.7 Rhagoletis zephyria
AAAATGATCATTAAAGTACATTTATGCAAGTTTTATGTACAGTATGTAATAAATAAATAAACTTTTTGAAGTTTCATAAATTGCATTTATTTACATCAAATTAGCAAAAAACTCAAACATTTGTATCGAAAAAAGGGGTAGGTTATCAATTCGTCGGAATAGTATGCTAACGCATAACTTTGGACCACGTGAACCGATTTCAATAATTCTTTTTTTTTATCGGAAAGATGGTACCTCAAGGGTCTTCTCGTAATTTGAAATTACTTGTTTAATATAAAGTTCTATAAACACAAGATGCGCTCAACTTGCAAAAGTAATAAAAAAATTAAAAAAAAGAGTTTTCATGTTCATTTTCCTCGATATCTGGTTTCTGGTTTTCGAATGAGATGGTGATTTTTTACGATTGCCTAATTTTTTTAATATTTCGAATACCGATAAAATTAAATGAACTTGAATTTTTGTTATGTAGGCAATTTTGGTGGAACGAATTCGAAGTGGGCAAATTTAATCTTCGAATCCTTGTTAAGGACATATCAGTTGTAAACTCTTTTAGGCTCAGTAAGTGAGTATGCATTGCATACTTTTAGGTCTCATTCGCAGTTAAACTTTTAAGAGCTCTCAAAAAAAAACCAAAAGTTCATATAAAATGGCGCACAAGAAATGGAATAGGCATTTTCTTCTATCAAAATTTCTTAAATCAATTTGCATCTCTCAAGAAAAAACTGCTCGTATATTTATTTCTTTAAGAAAATTTACAGCAAAAGCAAAGTGCTTTATAATAAAAAATATTTCTTGTGATTTTTCTGAGAGCTGGCCTTAGGATACAGTTTGTATTTCAGGTTATTAGCTTTATATATATGCACATATGTGCCTACCTAGTAGATAATCTATTCTTCTGTGCATGAGAATATATACATATCTGCATGCGTGCATACAATCCTTTACTCGAAATTCTTAGTTGCTGCAATTTTTATCCCATACATTTTTGTCGACCTAACAACGCGTTTGCCTGTCTAATCTGCTTGCCTCATATGCCTCGCTCGTTTACTCGCCACGCTCGTCTGCTGCTGCAAATGAGTGCCTCGCTCGCAACGACGCCCTCGCGAGGGCAGAGCTAATGAGGCCCTCGTTTGCTTGCCGCTCTACTCTTGCGCTTCTCTCGTTTGCTTACTCGCTCGCTGGCTGCTCAGCGCGTGCGCTCGTACTTAACGAGTGCTCGTTTGCAATCAGCCTCGCTTGTTGCTCGTGAGTTGCGCTAGCTCAGAGCAAGCTAACGAGCGAGCTAGGGGCTAAAATGAGCTTCCGCCCCGGCACTCGCTCCATGTGTTGCAACGCAAGATATTCTGCCATGAAATTCGAGTATTGTGCTAGCAATTCGGAATTGCATGCAAGTCTTCTGTTGCGTATAGTCGTTTTAATGCGAGTTCAGAGGACTTACCAAAGTCGATAAAATGTAATTTTAATGGTAGCTCCATGCTGAATTTACCATCATCAGCCCTCGTATGTGTTTCAAAAAGGACCTCTCGGCTCTTTCCTCGTCTTCTGTGTACGACAGTGTACATGGAATTTCTTCTACTTCCCAAAACTATGTAAGTGTCTTGTCGATGTCGAAACTGAAGAAGAACTGGATGAAGAAATCGTTGTCATAATCAAAGCTTCGATGTTGAATGATTCGCCGCCCAGCATGGAGGTTATGCGTAGAGGAACCCACCCATGTGAAACACACGTAGCTGAATTGTATAAGCCATATATTGGTATTCGCGAGTGCTGGCGGCGCAAACCTAACCGCCGCACGCAATTTTCGGAAGTAATTGTTTTTTCCGAGCCACTATCCAATAACATGCGACACTGCTGTCGAGTACCATAACAATCAGTAACCTCGCATACCGCTGTGGGAAGAAGGGTGTGGATTTCCGGCAATGCGTGGAAGTTGACGTTCACCGTCTGCGCCTCATCCTGTCATTGTGGCGGTACCTCAGTGATGTCTTCATGAAGGAGACTGTGATGACGTTTGCGGCAGACGCAGTAAGAGCATTTAGAGCGGCAATTGGCTGATATATGCTCCACTCTCAAACAATTGAAACAAATACGTCTGCTGGCCAAAAAATTCTCGTCATTCCTTAGCTACCAAAACCCAGAAATGCGCTGCACTGAGATAACTCGTGTGTATCGCCGCACTTCACACATAGCGTTTGACTGTCTACTGTTGTCTGATGAGACTTCACTGAGACTATGCGCTGACGTATAGGTGATGATGTTGTCAGTGCAGCAGACTCCAAGGCGAGACATGTGGTATCTATAAAACTTCACTGAGACTATGCGCTGACGTATAGGTGATGCTGTTGTCAGTGCAGCAGACTTCAAGGCGAGACATGTGGTATCTACAAAACTAAGGAACTCATTAAAGGTAGGGAAATCAGTGTTAGATTTATTGAACTTAGTCCACTCTTTAGTTGTAGCTGGGTCCAGCTTGGATAACAAAATATGAATGAGCCAAATATCGCGTTTCTCCGCATCACTTCCTAGTGCGCGTAATCCGCGCAGAACCTCATCTGCGCCATCGTATAACTTACGCAAGTTAATCGATGTCTGACTGCTAGTAGTTGCCATATTTATGAACTTCGTAATATGTGCATTAGCAATAACACCTAATTTGTTGTACCGAGAGCATAGCTGAACATAACATAACATAACATAGCTCTAACAGTTGGAACTTTTGGTAAGCAGTGTACGCTGTATTGTTGTGTATTGCGCTGACAAAAGAGTCATGAAATGACTTCCACTCAGTAAATTGACCAGCAAACGCAGTTTGTACCTCTACCTCGTCGTCGCTCTTCTCGATCATTACCCGAACAATGCCCTTGTTTTCCCGCCAAATCTCCTCCAGACGTTCCAAGCGACACTCCCAATCTGCAAATGGTTGATCGCTGCCATTGTTGTTCACAAACGTCAAAATGCGTGTAACAGCTCCCTTAGGCAATGCACGTTTGGACCTTAGTGTCTGCATGTTAATTCACCGCGATTAAACCCGAACACCGTGCGTTTCGCAGAACAATTACCAATATACCCCGTAATAATAACTTAAATTAATTTGGTTGCGTCTGATCCGGATCGAATTACCAAATTATGTTATGAAATCAAATTAGCGGACTGTCTCTTGTTGCTAAGTAAAACGAACTGGCCAGCTTTTCTGCAAGACGTCTCTTAAATTTATTATCAAGTGAAATGAACTATGTTGTACGGGATGATAGCGAATCCAACCAAAAATCACATAGCTCGAAATTTAGGAACAAATGGTGTGATGTTTTCTATGTACATAATATGAAAAAACAAAACTAGTTTTCCTTTCACTACATAGTTAATACAATAGAAATTAACAGCTAAGTAAAGACAATGGTTGTTTATTTGTGCACATGCAATTGTTTGCAGGCTGAGTTCTGCTGAGTTACATACATACATACGAGCGTGCATACATATATATGTACATATGTAGGTGCATACGAATGTACCGTACATTTATCAGTGAGCTGCGTTGGCGAAGATGCGATAAAGGGTGTGCCGTGTGATTACTTTACAGGCCTTATTAATAAAAAATAAAATTTTAAATTTGGTATACAACTGTACTTTTACATTAAATCTAAATCTTATATATAAAAATAAGTGCACGTTTTTGGTGTGACCTCATAACTTGAGAACGGCTTCACCGAATTCAACCAAATTTATGTGGCATATTCAATCTATCATGTAGATGGTTTATGCGAAGTTTGCCCGAATTCGGAAAAGGGGGCGTGGCACGACCCATACTAACTAAAATATAAAAATAAGAGAACGTTTTTGTTGTGACCATATATCTTGAGAGCGGCTTCACCGAATTCAACCAAATTTATGCGGCATATTAGGGCTATCACGCAGATGGTTTATGTGAAGTTTGCTTGAATTCGGAAAAGGGGGCGTGGAGCCTGTATTTTATATATAAAAAAATTAGTGAGTTAGCTTATAACTTGAGAACGGCTTGACCGAATTCAACCAAATTCATAAAAAATATTCGGGCCATCATGCAGATATTTTATGTGGAGTTTGCCCAAATTTGGAAAAGGGGGCGTGGCATATGTATCTTATGTATGAAAATAAGTACACGTTTTTGGTGTGAGCTTATAACTTGATAACGGCTTCACCGAATTCAACCAAATTTACACGGCTTATTCAGGCTATCATCCAGAGGGTTTATGTGAAGTTTTCCCGAATTCGTAAAAGGGGGTGTGGCACCTCCCATACTAACTAAAATTTTTATGTTGTATATCTCTTGAAATATTTGTGGTAGAGTATTGGAAATTGGTATAGAGGTATATCAAATAATTCCTTACTCATGGAGAAAAATGGGCGGTATTGGAAAAGAGGGCGTGCACCTCCCATCCTATATATATAAAAAAGAAGTGCAAGATTTCATCCAAATTTATATTGCATAGTCGATGCTATTATGCAGATTGTTTGTGTTAAGTTTCCCCGAATTCGGAAAAGGGGGCATGCCACCACCCATACTAACAAAAAATTTCACCTGGTATATCTCTTGAAATATTTGTGGTAGATTACTGGAATTGGTATAGAGACATATGAAATAATTCCATACTCCCCATCTTAAATAAAAAAATAAGTGCACGAATTCTACCAAATTTAAACGGTATATTCGGACTATCATGCAGATGGGTTATGTGAAGTGTGCCCGAATTCGGTCCAGCGGTTCATGATATATGACAGTTTATGTCTGTCACGTGAACCACGTATATGGTACAACAGCAGATACATGAAAAATCGAAAACATAGTGAAAAATTCTTGCTATGATGAGCTGTGTTTATTTTTTCTTCGGATAAATTAAGTCTAGTATAAACATGGCTGCAATATAGTTCTCAATTACTACTTGATTTTTTTTAAACATATACGGTCTAAAAACAACAAAAACAGATTGTTTTATTTCAACCCGACCTTGAGCTCAAAAAAAATCAATATTATAATCAAATGAATTTATTTCAATAATTTTGCACAAGGTTGTTGCATCATTTCGTACGAAAAGTTTCAAAAAGTAGTGGAAAATTGTTGCTATAATGTGCTGTTTTTATTTTTTCTTCGGATAAATTAAGTCAAGTATAAACATGGCTGCAAGTTTTTCAATAGGGATTTTGTAGAGCCAATGGAATGAAAGTCACCACAACACAACATATCTGTCATTTCATCGTATTATCGAATAGGTGGTGTACATTGATATTCGGTCTTTCTATTTTGGACTTTGAAGAATCAACACAATGCAGGATTTACGTGGAAATCAACAGCTTTTTGGTGGTGCTTTGGTATTATTGCCAGGTGACTTTCGACAAACATTGCCCGTGATTCCACGATCAACACCGGCAGATGAGATCAATGCCTGCTTGAAGTCTTCTCCTCTGTAGCGATATGTGCAAAAATTGACATTACACATGAACATGCGTGTTCAGTTGCACAATAATCGATTTGAAGATCGGTTCTCGAAGCAATTGTTAGAGATCGGAAATGGCAAAGTTCGAATCGATAATACAAATGGCTTGATTACATTGCCGAAGAATTTTTGTACAATTCTCCAATTAAAAGAAAAATTGATTGAATGCGTGTTTCCAAATATTGCTCAAAATTACCTGTATCACGATTGGTTGAGAGAACGCGCAATACTGGCACCAAAAATGTGCATATCAATTCAATCAATTATCANTATGTCAGTTCAATCAATTATCAAATTCTAGAAAAATTGCCATATGAAGTGACAACATATAAATCTGTTGACAGCGCAATGAATCAAGATGACGCAGTGAATTATCCAGTTGAATTTTTGAATTCAATGGAACCGCCTGGTATGCCACCACATTGTTTGAATTTAAAGATCGGCTCATCAATTATTTTACTACGGAATTTAAATGCTCCAAAACTGTGTAATGGCACAAGACTGGCAGTAAAAAAATTGATGGCGAATTTAGTTGAAGCAACAATACTGACTGGCAAAGCGAAAGGTGAAATTGTGCTCATACCACGTATTCCACTGATAAAAACAGACATGACGTTTGAATTCAAGCGTTTGCAATTCCCAGTGCGTCTAGCATTTGGCATGTCCGTCAACAAGGCGCCAGGACAAACTCTTCAAGTATGCGGATTGAATTTGGAGGAGCCGTGCTTTTCGCAAGAGTTGGCATTCGAAATTTTTTATTTATTTATACCCAAGATGGAAAAACAAAAAATTTTGTATATCCAAATGTGTTGGATTAAGATTAAAAATAAAGAATCAAACATTTTGAAATAAAACAAATGATAAATCTNGATTAAAAATAAAGAATCATACATTTTGAAATAAAACAAATGATAAATATTCATATAGAAAAATTCCAGGATTTTTCATCAATTTTTCAATATTTGGGGTAGAGAAGCACACCGGGGTACCGCTAGTATTTATATAAAAATGGTGCGAAAATGTATAGTAATTCATCAAACATTTTGGGAAAACCCTCCGGGAAACTTGTGAAATTATAAAAATCTAAATTTTTTTAATGGAATTTTGTGTGCAATACCCTCGGAATGGCTTTCGAATGGAAAAATAGAAAATTCTATGTGGAAAACTCGGCAAAATCCCGAAGAACGCGAAACATTTTATTTGATGATTTTGGATGATGTAAAGGTGGAAAATTCGTTGTGAAGCTTGGAAAATTTTAGATAATTGTGAAATTCATTGTGAGCATGAATCAATTGGGACCAATTTTCTCTTTTGTTTCATAACGAATGGTTGCTGCGTTTTTGGAAAGGTCTTTAGAAGGAGGAGTGCACACATTTTTACTTTTTTCGGATATGTGGCGCACTGGTCGAGCTACGCTAAAAAACTGCATTTAGTACGTAGGTTACGTATATTAGCGTATAGGATACATTTTTTCCGTTAAGTGGACCAGGGAGCGATCTATTCGAAAAAATCTTATTTGCTTGAGAGGCACGTAGGTAGCTTATTTCCTGGATTAACACATAGGACACTTTTTTCTGAAAGGTGGACCAGTGACCAATCTATTCGCAAAAATCTTAGTTATGGTCCGATTTGCTTGAAATTCGGCACGTACGAAGTTTATTGCCTGGGTTAACATATAGGATATTTTTCTGATAGGTGGACCGGATAACGATCTATTGGAAAAAATCTTATTTATGAGGCGACTTGCGTGAAATTTGGCATGTAGTTAGTTAATTCTAATATATATGATACTTTCTTATGATAGGTGGACCAGTGACCAATCTATTCCAAAAAATCTTATTTATGGTCCGATTTGCTAGAAATTCGATACCCGCATAATAGATATTCGTAAAATAGAATTGAGTCATTGTTTTACAGTTCTAAAGGTGTTTGAAGGCGCCGCAAACATGCGGGTATTGGCTATTTAACAACACTTGTACATAGGCAACAAAAATGGAAAAAAATGATGCAGGAAATGTTAACGCCATTTTTGACAGATTTTTCTTGTGCTCATTACGAATCCGTTAGCATAGAGTTTCCATCAGCTCCAGATTTTAAGAAAACCGAGGTCAAAGTGTCAAAAAATCTCGTTTTTTGCTATATTTGAGCAGCTCTAGCAAAGAAAAAAAGGGTGGTAGAATCTTCCACTTAGGCTTAGATTAAAGCTAAAAAGCTCGAATACCTTTTCTGCACCTTTGCTTGATGGTCCTTATACTCATTTGATCAACAGGAAAAACTGATTTTGGGAAGTTTGAGTATCTACCGCAATTAAGGAAAAGGTGATAGAACCTTCCACTTAGGCTCAAATGAAGGCTTGGACTTCTGACTTCAATCCCTGAAAATACCATTCCGGCACCTTGACCCTAGTCATTTATTGAACAGCTAACCCTGATTTTTACACAATATTATTTTTTTCAATTGCATAAGCAAGGTGCAGGAATAGTAATTTCATTGATAGTAGTCTGCAGTTCTATCTTAAGTGGAAGGGTCTTGGCTTCACTTGGCATTCCCAACTGGCGTCAGTTGGTACAGGGGAGAAACGGCGTGCTTTGTTGAACTCGGCCAAAATCGCTTAGACGGTTACAGTGCCAATTAAGAAGAAGAAGAAGGAACGTTCTATGACCTTTTGTGTCCTTGCTAGAGCTTCTCAGATATTGCACAAAACGCACTTTTTTGACACTTTCACCCCGTTTTTTTTTCAAAATCTGGAGCTGATGGAAACTTTATACTTACGGATTCGTAATCAGCACAAAAAAGTCTATTAAAAATAGCTTTAACATTTGCCGCATCAAAATCGGTGTTGCTCTGTGTTACCTACACTAATTATATAAATAGAAGCTAATTTTTTATAAGAGGTCATCTCGTGAACGGCTGTACCGATTTTTTTAAAGGGAGCGTGGCATCACCAATACATGTAGAATTTTTCATAGCGTATATCTCTGGAAGTATTTGCGGTAGTGTCCTGTAAATCGGTATAGAGCTTTCGGGGCCACTGGAAAAGGGGGCGTGGCGCTTTCAAAATATATTGAAACTTTTACCTATCAGCAAATACATGCACTCAGAATACAGTGTTTTTTCTTTTAATAATAAATGTTTTTGTTAATATTTTGCAGAAATATCATTCATTTTGCATCAAATGACACCAAATTTTGAGTATGCAGTTTTGTAGTTGACTCAATTTCAGTATCATAAATTGCAGGTTTTAAATGGCTATAAGTTATGTAAAAACTTATTCTGGTGGGTGAACTCCTCCTAAACGACGGAAACAGGTTTAACGACATTTTTTATGTGTTTAAGTAGGTCCCTGTATAGTTTAAGTTCATAACTTAAAACGCCAGGTGGCGCTAAAATCGAGTTATTGCTCAAATTGGTAACGATAGGGGCAATACTACTGCAAAAAAATTTGCAAGATGGCGTTGGAGCCGAGTTATTGCCAAAAATCATCAATTCGGAGGCACCAGGATCAAAGAACCATTGCGGCCCTGGCTTTACTGTGACTAAACAGATTTTGGACTAATGATACTCACCAGTTTGGAAATTGTCAAGGTCGATTCAACATCTTTTTCAGTGACGCATTTATCTTCTAATATTACGGTTTGGTGGTTGTCAGAAGGCATATTTCCATTGCCGTCTTAAATAACCTAGCAAAACTGTACATGTGTATAAAGAAACGTAATAAGTTCAGTGCTTTGAAAGGAGCCATGTCCCCTTTTCAAATAGTCCCAAGTTTCTCTAAGAGTATGGGATTGATTTCACATATCTCCATACCATTTTCGTGTAATCTAACGTAGGAGGTGCCACGCACCTCTTTCCAATAGCCCCTATTTTACTTCATGACCGCGACTGATTTTATATATCTTGTATATACCAAGTTCCAGTACTCTTCCATGAATACGTCCAGAGATATGCAGTATATATATCTTGTACATACCAAGTTCCAGTACTCTTCCATGAATACATCCAGAGATATGCAGTATGAAAAATTCGGTTTGTACGGGAGGTGGCACGCCCCCTGCACCTAGCGGTATGAAATATACTTTACATCCGATTCTCATACCTACCACATATTTTTAGTTCGGCCACTAACACCGTGAATGAGATTTTTATTAGATAGCAGAGCACCCGACGTCGTTCGGGGTACACAAATAAAAATATAAAACAGCAATACAAATATTCAGTCCAGCATAATTTAAAGGAGACAAAATATTTTCTTTGTTTACATTAAGGCAATCTAATGAGCCATACTTTTAGCTTTATAGTGCTTTAACTAATGTATATTGATCATAATTTGTACATAAAATTTTTTTCGGTTATTAATATTAGGTGGATTAAGATAACGATCAAAATTCTAAATTTAAATTAGTGTACTATGGTACATTCCGTTTAGCTGCCTATTCGCTTGGCCGTTTTAGTATAGCTGCACATTTCTGGTAGAATGATTAATTCGGAAGGAGTTTTATTCATTATGTATGAATCTTTTTCATTTAACACCATCTCGGGATTAAAAAACGATTTAATCTTTCCATTTAAAAATAATCTATAGACGGTAAGGTTTCATAAAAAACACAGTTTTAAATATCCGAGTTATCTAATAGATGAATAGATATATGTATAACGCCCTTTGACAAACCCATTTATGTATACTTTACTCTGAACACCTCCCATAGATGCCTATGTCTGAATACCAAGTTTCAAGTTCATGTGGCTTATGGTTCCAAAGTTATAGCTGATAAAGGATTCCACGCCTATAAGACGGGCCATGCCCCCTTTTACAAACTCATTTAATTATACCCTCATATAAGCACCTACTATTGATATGTCTTCAAACCAAATTTCAAGTTCATAGGACTTATGGTTCCGAAGTTATGGCTGATAATAAATTCCATGCCTATGGGATGTGCCAGGCCCCTTTTTACAAACTCGTTTATATATACCCTCGTATAAGCACCTACCATTGATATGTCTGCATACCAAATTTCAAGTTCGTGGGACTTATGGTTCCGAAGTTATGGCTGATAAAAAATTCCACGCCAATGGGATCGGCCACGCACACTTGTACAAACTCGCTTTTGACTATCCCTCTATAAGCACCTACCATTGGTATGTCTGCATACCTAATTTCAAGTTCGTGGGACTTATGGTTCCGAAGTTATGGCTGATAAAAAATTCCACGCCAATGGGATCGGCCACGCACACTTGTACAAACTCGCTTTTGACTATCCCTCTATAAGCACCTACCATTGGTATGTCTGCATACCTAATTTCAAGTTCGTGGGACTTATGGTTCCGAAGTTATAACTGATAAAATATTCCGCGCCTATGGGATGTGCCACGCCCCTTTTACAAACACACTTTTATATATACCCTCGTATAAGCACTTACCATTGATATTTCTGCATACCGAATTTCAAGTGCGTGTGACTTATGGTTCCGAAGTTAGAGCTGATAAAAATTCCACGCCTATGGGATGTACCACGCCTCCTTTACAAACTCGTTTATACATTCCCTCCTATAAGCACCTACCATTGATATGTCTGCATACCGAATTTCAAGATCGTGTGACTTATGGTTCCGAAGTTATAGTTGATAATAAATTCCGCGCCAATGGGATGTGCCTCGCCCCCTTTTACAAATATGTTTATATATACCTTCTTATAAGCACCTACCATTGATATGTCTGCATACCGAATTTTTAAGTTCGTGTGACTTATGGTCTGGAAGTTATGGCTGATTAAAATTTCACGCCTATGGGAGGTGCCACGTCCCCTTGTCGGATCCCAAGTTTTTTCATCCTATTATACGCTCAGGTGTCATGGTAATACTCTGTAAAAATTTTGATCGATTCTGTCCGTCCGTTTAGAAGGCAACCTGGCACATACATACATACTTTCACAAATATATAGTAGATATCTATCATTGTCCCAGTGTATAAGAATTTTAGGAATATATCGTCCACAATGCCACCTATCGTGTACATTTTTAGTCTCAATATTTATTTTTAATTGGCTAAATTGTATTCAGATTCAAGGTCAAGGTTACAGAATTGAAATCGGTTCAACCGTTTGGTCAGGCATCGCCGTCATACGAAAGACATTTCATTTTTATATATATGGATGTACTTATAAGATATCTTCTTTTAAAAATGCGCAGGCTGGAAATTGACTTTAGAGCTATTGTTAGAATTTTATGAACAAGCCGAATATGCTAGGAACGATGTCGAAAAAAATCGATCCATACAAATTGACCCGCCCTAATACATTTGCATTTTTAAAAACGTGTTTCCGCGAACACTGTGTATTAAAAAATTTAGACAGCAAAAAAATATAAATGCAGTATTTTGGAAAAAACCGCAATATCCATTTTTGGAATCCAACAAAAAGTATTATTAGTATTAACATAACATGCGTGGATACATACATCGGCGTCGCTACCTAGGGGCAGGGGTAAGGGTGGGCTAGAATCAAATTAAAGTACAAGTTGCAGTTGAAGTTTACCGTGTTTGTAACAAAAGTAAAAAGTGACAGAGCAGCAACATAATCTTTTGAAAAATATTAACCAATTTTCCGTGGAATTGAAATTCGGAAAAGGTATTAAGTAGATATTATTCACAGTTTTGAAATATATTACACGAAAGCAAAAAAACAAAAATAGTTGAGATTACTATATTATTTAAACATCTAGGATTTTACTGACCATTATAAAGTATCCTGAATGAGTTCAAAGCTAAATGGTTAACATCGAGAGACCCAAAAATGTCAAACAGGTTAGGTCCTTTATAGGTACAGTGTCCTGGTACCGTAGATTTATAAAAGACTAGCTTATACCCGCGGGTTTCACCCCGCGCTTTTATACAAATAGGAAAAATAATTTAATGATGTTAGATTAAATTTCTGTGCCCATTTCGTTATAGCTCGTTATTTTCTAAGCGAGTTAAGGTATTTAGGCCGTTTAGAACTATGAAATTATAAAATCTCCTCTCTCCTCCCTCTAAGTTTACCATAAAAGGTTCCCAGGTATACGACGTGTGAACGTGAAACCTTCTTGGAAGTGCCACGGCGAGTTCTAATATTTCCAACTCAAATTTAGTAATCTGGCCTTGATAAAATACCACTTCTCATTACTGTAGTAAATGCCTCAAGAGAGCTTTAGATTATAAGGTGGAACCCGGATCTCCCTTTTCCATTTAATGAAATTTATTCTGTCTTCCACAAACACTTCCAGGGATATGTGGCAAGAAAAAGTAAATTTGTACTGGAAGTGCTACGCCCCTTTTTCTTATGACCCTAATCTTCTTCCATGAATTTAGAATTTATTTTACATACCCCAGTACCAAGTCCCAGCACTCTACCATGAACACCTCCAGAGATATGCAGCATAGAAAAATCAATTTGCAT
>NW_016157105.1:179385-189537 GCF_001687245.7 Rhagoletis zephyria
TACAAGCGGCGCCCAATTTAAATAAGGAACGTTTGAAATGTTCATATTACCAGGAATAAAGGCGTTTTCCTCGCCCTTTACAATTTTATCCACACCCCTAATTGTCTCCAAGCCTTCGTTAGCTGAGAAAACGGCTTTGAATTTTTCCAACACCAATTTGGCAAGAGGTCTCTGCGCTTCTATAAGCCGCATGGGCAATGTGTATATTTTTTAATCTTAAAAAAAAATTGTAAATGCTATAATCATTTTTTTAAAGGTAGAAAAGGCAAATATCTTAAAAAAGGCAAAAAAAGGCAAATATCTTAAAAAAGGCAAAAAAAGGCAACATCAAATATGTATATATGGAATCAAAGAAAACTAAATCGTGGACATTCTTAATCGAATATGCTCTATCTCGTTATCAGAAAAATGGTAATTTCCATAAAATCCGTTACCTGGTCATAAGCTATCTCTGTCCGAAATGTCATGCAAATCTGTTCAATCGTTTCCGCGTATTAATTTAATTAAAACTTTTTTAACAGGTGGCACCTCTTCCAAAAAATTAGCCTATTTTCCACTGTAGGTCATAAGCTATCTGCTTGCAAAATTTCATGCAAATCCATTCAGTCGTTTCCGCGTATTAATTTAATTAAACTTTTTTAACAGGTGGCACCTCTTCCAAAAAATTAGCCTATTTTCCACTGTAGGTCATAAGCTATCTGCTTGCAAAATTTCATGCAAATCCATTCAGTCGTTTCCGCGTATTAATTTAATTAAACTTTTTTAACAGGTGGCACCTCTTCCAAAAAATTAGCCTATTTTCCACTGTAGGTCATAAGCTATCTGCTTGCAAAATTTCATGCAAATCCATTCAGTCGTTTCCGCGTATTAATTTAATTAAAACTTTTTTAACAGGTGGCAACTCTTAAGAAAAGTAGCCTATTTTCCAATCTAGGTCATAAGCTATCTGTGTACAATATTAAATAAATGAAATTTTTTTACAAGGTGGCAACTCTTAAAAAAAATAGCCTATTAATCAATCTGGCCCATAAGCTATCTGCGTACAAAATTTCATGCAAATCCGTACAGTCGTTTCCGCGTGATGATTTCCCAAACATCCAAACATAAAAACTTTCACATTTATAATATTTATAAGATTCGATTTCGCGGAATTAGTTAGACCCCTCACAGAGTTAAGGAAGAAAAACCAAATATTCGAGTGGAACGAAGATTGTGAAAGGAGCTTTAGGGAAGCGAAGGAATGCCTAGTGACAGCGCCGGTTTTTAGCTGTCCAGATTTTTAGAGGCCTTTCACAATCTAGACAGACGCATCTGATTTCGGTGTAGGAGAAGTGTTGACCAAGAGATTTGAGGACGGTGAGAGGGTTATAGCGTATTTGAGCAGGTCCCTGAATAAGAACAAGAAAAATTAGTCAACGACAGAGAAGGAGTGTCTAGCGGTCCTGTGGGCGGCACTATTCCTTAGTTTGGTTAAACAATTTGAAGGATCCCAGTGGGAGATTGGCCCGTTGGGCTTTGAAGCTTCAGCAGTACGATTTTGAGATCGACCACCGGAACGGCAACCAACACTTGGTTCCGGATATGTGGTCCAGGAGGGTACCGGCTTCTGAAGTTTATACTAGTGAAGCTTGGTCATTGAAAATGATTCGGTATGTAGTAGAAGGTGGCTACCTCTACAAGTTGGTTAGGTCGAAGTTCCCCTCCATTTATGGAAATTCGTCGGATTGGAAAAAGCTTCTAGGGCGCCATAAAAGGTTGGTGGTACTAAAGAAATATCATGATGACCAGTTGGAGGATCATATGGGTGTCAGAAAAACTTTCGCTGGGATTGCACAAACATTTTATTGGCCACAGATGAAGGCGGATATAGCGAAGTATGTAAGGAATTCTAAAGTTTGTAAGCAGGTTAAGCCTGGTAATTCACAGGCAGCTGGGGGTATGGTCGAGAGGTCCAAGGCTGTCGAGCGTTTGGAAATTATTTGTGTTGACTTGGTAGGCCCCTTGGTGAAGTCGTCCCAGGGCTACCAATACATTTTGATGGTTGTAGACTATTATCCTACGTTTTCGCTCCTATTTCCCGTACGGACGGCTACGGCGAAGAGCGTCTGTAAGATTCTGGAGGACTAGGTTTTTCTTTTATTTGGTGGCCCTCGGTCGGTGATCTGCGACGACGGACCCCAGTTCAAGAGTCGTAAACTGCAGGGACTCTGCGGTGCTTATGGTGTCCAACTCCGATACACAGCACATCCGCAGGCTAACCCGGCTGAGAGGATAAACCAGATTATTAAAACTATGCTTAGGGCTTATGTATCGGAGAATCAGCGTTCATGGGATCAGCATTTAGCTAAGGTAGCTTGCTGCATTAGGTCAGCGCAGCACGAAGTTTTAGGAGCCACGCCAAATTATGTTAATTTTGGTAGTGAAATGGCGTTAGAAGGTAGTAGGGACTACATTGAAACATTAGGAGCCCAGGGGATGGTTAGTTGCCAGGACAGAGCAATGAGGCTCGAAGATATTAGGCGTATAGTAAGAACTAGGCTGGAAGAGACCAGTGCGAAGTTAGCCATGCAGTGTAATCTTAGGAGACGGGATGTACAGTATATGCCGGGAGAATTAGTTTGGAGGAAGAATTTTGTATTATCGGATATAGCAAATTAATACGCGGCGAAGTTAGTGCCGAAATACATAGGGCCGGCAACTAGTTGAGTACATTAAAGCTCAGGTTGAAGAGCAAAACAGATGATTGTCGGCGGTGTACAAACACACTGGGGAAATGTCTCCATTAGGGGTGTTCGCGCCAAAACGATACCGACCAACAGCAAAAGGATAGGAAGAAGAAATTACGCGAAAACCCACAGTAAGGACGTCGCCTTTTTCTCTTATCGTGGCACTTTTGTTGTCCGCCGAATGATGGCAATGGCAAAGTCCACCATGGTGGTTGTTTGTGTGCGCCGTGGTGGCGACCGCCAAAGCGTCCAATTCGTTTTAAGAATTACCGGGCCGGCGCCGATTAATCGGGCAACAACAAGACCAGGACTGATGCCTGATGGTTTTGCGGGCCGGCGTGTAGGTTGCGGCCCAACTTGTTGCTGCGCGCCGGGGCAGAACTAAGTGAGCATTGATCAGAAAAACATGCCTATTTTGTGCGAATTTGTTTATTCCAAAGTTTTTTATTCATATAGTCACGCGGTACAGTGGGTTTTTGGTAATTTTGCGTAAGTGCCAGTAGAGGCTAGATAAAGTAGTTGGCAGTGTCAATATCGGATTTGGGCGGCGTAGCGCCGCGGGAGCACCCAGTGGTCGACGCACACTCCGACCACAGCATAAGTATCCTATGTGTTGTTGCCTGTACTTGGCTAGTAGAGTTGTCGGTAGTTTTCCCCTATTGTGTTCCCCATCCCTTCCGTTTAGCATCCCGCACCCAGAGCCCAGTCACTTGGCAGGTTAAAGTTACCCCCGGCAGCTTCGGTGGTATTGCGAGTGGATTCGTAACCTTTGGTTGGACCTCACCTCGGGTGCACCAACAAACAAGGTTTTGTTTTTGTATAGGCTTTGTGGATCTAATGTTCGCAAGTGCAAGTCTAGCTAATATTTCTTCACCTCATGCCCAACGTTTCTCTAAATTTTCTTAGCTTCTTCAGGGGCGGAATTCTTTATTAAAAACAACAATAAACAAAAACATGTAAACAATTAAAAATATGGTACACAAAAGTCATTTTCTATGTACATATATTTGACAAATTAGTATTCAACCTTGAACAAGTTATATACATACATACAAGAAACTAACCAAATCTTACATATTTATGTATACGTGTATAAACCAAAAACTTAAGGTTATACATCAGTACCAGTCGCTTTTGGTACACTTGTCATACTGAATTGTGTTCATAAACATAACAAGTAACTAGCCGCAATGTCGTTTGTGTCTTCTTTTTTGTTCACTGTCCTTTTTCTGCTTTGCATAATACGAAGGCTTTCAATCGTGTATCTCACTTTTTCTCTCTTTTCAATGTCTACGATTTTTGCATTGCTTAGATCAGCTGTGTGCTTGCTCGGTAATGTATGTTGTGCTAGCGCAGAACTGTTTTTTCCCCTTCTTATGTCCGCCTCGTGTTCTGATAAGCGAACGCCTAAAGCTCGTTTAGTGGTCCCGATGTAGATTTTGTTGCAGTCCTCATTTTCTTTACCTTTGCATAGGATTTCGTATACGACGTTGTTTTATTGTTGCGGTTCGATCGGGCTTTTCGTTTTTGTAAAAATTGTGGACAGTGTGAAATTTGATTTGTAAGCAAGGGCTATGTTTCGCTTGTTGTTCCTTCTGTCATGCATGAATTTTTCCGTCAATTTGGGGATGTATGTTATACTGTGGAATTGCTTTGTTTTGTTATACAAAAACAAAATACTTAAACACAAGGGATCAGCACAAATAAAGGAAACAAGGTTTTGTTTTCGGCGTTTTTTGACTCTTTATTACAGTTTGTTTTGTTATATAGTATTTTTGGTTGCCTTTGAATACTGAGTGATTTTTCCATAGTTTTTGGGCTCACCCTAATAGTCATATTTGCTACTTGTTAATAGATGATGCCGTTCCCTCATACAATTGTTGTTGTCCAACTTTAAATTTGCACTACGTATTTTGTATATTGTCCTGTTGTTCCCCCTCAAGCAACCCCGCCGTCTCCACTGAGTCAGCCGGTTGCAATTTTTTGTCACGTCCTTCTGTGCGTATATTTGTTTATTTCGTTGGCCCTTGTGTATTGTTGTTGTTGGACACTGGTAAGTGCACTTGCTTTGGAGCATTAGGTAGGTCGACTTTTGGTAACAAAAAGTAAGGTGACATGCTTTTAAAATAATTTTTGTAAAACAAATCTGCAAGTACATACATAGCGTCCCCGCATGCCAGAAACATGAATGTGTAAAAATGAAAATTTTGGGAAATCAAGTTTGAACGGACTTAACTCAGCACTCATGTAATAGGCATTGTGAAATATGTGGTTTCCGTGCACGCATGGTGTTCTGGGTATTAGTATAACATAGAACGTTCAAAGATTAATCAAGTCAACTCAGTAACCCAAAATTGGTAAATTTGCACATTCATGCTTCTGGCATAAGGGTGACGATATGTATTAACTTCACATTTATTATTTTTTTATACGCCTGTTCTTCATATTTTGGTAGTAAGAAAATAGTAGTTTATTTCCCGTTAATATTCTTCTATTTGTATGAAAACAAGTCAATAAAATAAAGGTTTAGTACTCCACTCTACTTAGGAAACTTATTTTATATTTGGCTATTAGTTAAGATTGTCTTTTCAAATGGAACCATTTAGCTTTCACATTTGTATGTATTAATAAAGAATAATCAATCAACTGCATTAAAATTTTGAAAAACAATTTTCGAGGGATCTTGTTATATGTCAGCACCCCCCTATATTCGATCCTGGGGACGCCCGTGTATACATAAGTACATATGAATTGAGTGTGTTAACATAACATCTTAAAAATGAGAGTGCATGCAATGTTAAAAAGCTTTGCATGTATGTATATTTTCTAACATTATTTTAACGTTTACTTTAGTTTGAAAATTGTTTCCCCTTTTTTAATACATTTATATGCATTGGCGAATTGGGGCTACAAAAAAGTGAGGTTAAGTAACTGACATCACCTTTTTTATTCACCATGCATTGAAACAAAACTAATTCAAATAGAAACGAAATCATTTCGTGCAGACAGACTGAATAACTCAGTGAGAGGGGAGACCAGTATGCTTGCATGTATGTATATAAGAAAATATTTATTGGACCGAAAATGGTGGGTAGGCACTGTGCCCAATGGTAAAGTTCATTTACCACCTCTGCACGGTTGTAAGCCATGCAGAGTCCGCAAAATGCTCCGGAAGCAGTGTCCGGAGGATGCATCATACTAGGCCGAGCATACTTTGAAGTGCCATCTAATTGAAACTTAAGAAAGTTCAATTACATGGCAGTTGAGAAGTGCATGTGCAAAAATTTCCTAAATTGCATAAAGGAAATGTTTGCACATGCAGCAGTACATAGCATGTATTTAGGCGCTTGGTGTTAGCAGACGCGCCTAAACACAGACCTATTCTCTATTAAGCTTACAGCCCTATTCCCACGCCAATGACTAATACTAAGCGCTCTAATGGTTACAATTGTCATTGTTATTGGTATGACCTACAACAGCGACACTATGTTTATAATAGGGGTAGAGGTAAGTACGCAAACGTCAAAGCTGTGAAGCTGTGTTTTTTGTAATCTGCTTAAATTTTGTGTTTTATAAAGCTGTTTACGCTTAATAAAGTTAAAAATTAAAAAAAGTGTTAATAAACTTCTGGTGCACAATTTAAAGATAAGTAAAATATCAAAATTTCCTGTATATTTGATTAATTTAACTTGATATTCTTAATTGCATGGGCAGAGTATTTTGTTTCATGTAATATATATTGCACATTGATTTTGCTCTTTTTCCTTTTTGTCATTTCTGCTGTTTCATCATTGTCAAAGCTCTTTGCGTTGTGTTTATTAGGTGTCAAATATGCAGTGCATTTAAAACTGTTCGCTACATAGCTTTCCAACTGATATTTACCAGCTGATTGGTTTTCTGTTTGATACATCGTTTTCAAAACTGTTTTGCTTTTTTGCTTCTAAAACCTAAAAATTAAATATAATTTTAAACATGTCGTGTATTTACCAACATCTGAAGCTGTACTGTCTAACTTAGTTCCTCCGAATAATTCGTAGCCCAGCACATCAGACATCATTACCAAAAAGTTGGTTGTAATTCCTAAGAGAAGATCAATCTTTGTCTCTAGATTTGCTAAAGATACTTCTTCGGATGATATAAAGTCATACATATCGACTAAAATTAGAACTAAAGATGTATTTATTCGTAAATTTAATTTTAAATACGATCGCGATATTTCATCTTTAAAAATTTATGTAACTTCCGAAGATTTTGATTCACTACTAAATAGTTCATTTTGGCCGACCGGGGCGTTTGTTCGCGAGTTTGAGTATAAACCTAATAAAAGGAATAATAAAGTAGCTAAAATTTCTAATCTTAATTCCGATTCAAAAAACTAATTCGCAAGTCTAATTTAAGTATTTACTATCAAAACGTTAGTGGTTTGAATACCAAATTAACTGACTTATATTTAAAAGGTTTTGACTGCAATTATTGTTATTTCCTTGACCGAAGCATGGCTCAGGGCTCATATTTTTAATTCCGAAATCGGCGGTGGTGTTCTTTTTGCGGTGCATTCATCGATACCATCCGAGGAAGTTAGTGTTCCTGACATTGAATATACCGAATTTAAATGTATATGTGTATAGGCTGGAAAGATTTATATTTATTTAGCTCTTTGCTACATCCCTCCTAATTCTGCCGTATCAGTATACATGCAGCTAGTTTCTTTACTTGAGACCGTAAATGCAATGCTTACGGCATCCGATTCTATGATTGTTTTGGGCAATTTAAATCTGCCACACATATCATGGAACATCATTGACACCGATGTTGAACCAGTTTCATATAGAGATAGTTACAATGTATTTCTGGAGGAAATGGCTGAACTTTGCCTCAAACAAATAAATATATGTCCAAATAAGTTTGGAAAGGTCTTGGATCTCGTTTACGTTGATGATGTTCCGAAGGCCTCTATTAATCGGTGTGATCCCCTAGTTTTGCCGGAAGATGCATACCATCCTCCTCTTGAGTTAAGCTACGAAATCATAAATGAAATACATAATAATAAGTCAAGTTCAAGTACGAGATATGTTTTTGCGAAAGCAAATTTCAGGAAAATTAACAAAGAACTTTCAAAGTTATCTTGGCCAATATATAGAGATGACGTGGAGCGTAGCGTTGAGCACTTTAATTAGGGCTGCCAGATATCTCTGTTGCCAAACCGGGGCACTTTAGGGAGGGCCTCTTGCTCCCTTCTCTTTCATTTCGACGTGCGAAAGGATGTAGTGAAATTTGATCATGAGATCATTGCAACAAAACAACTTATCACAACCAAAGCACAGAGAATTGTTCACAATGCATGAACCTTTTTTTATTCTTTATAAAAATACAGTTTATACTAAATATATGAAAAACATGAAAAAAAAATTGTTAAACTGGAAAATTCAAAAAATTTGCAACATTCTAATCAGACTTTTTATAAAAATTTTTAAAATGAAGTTTTGCAGCCCATTAAATTTTAGTTGATTTTTGGTATTGTTTTTACTGAGAGTTTCTTCCATACAAACTATGTTCGAGAATTCTTTTTATATGGAAGATACTGTCAGCAAAAAAAACTAAATGCTAAAAATCAACGAAATTTACTGGCAACTTCAGACTTGCACTTTATAATTAGCTCAAAAGCCACATTTTCAAAATTTTTCTAAAAGATCTGATTAGAAATTGTGATCTGATGAAAGAGCCTCCGAGCCAATAGTGTTGTACGGCACTGTACTTATAAGTACTTTAGGTTTCATGAAAGAAAAAAATTTAAGTACAAGATAACATTAAAATATCAGTCATATTTTTCGTTGCTTTGAACTTGTTTCAAAACTTCTGTATTTTCCTTAATATAATTGTAAAACTCTGTGCACGTCATTTTGAACGTATTTAGGTACATATACTAATCATCAACTATTGCTTGTGCAAAGTTCAACTATCTCGAAATGAGACTATTTCAGAAATGAAACCGGTGCACTGAGAGAAAGAAGTTTAGAGTTAAAAAAGCGTGCTAAATTAAAAAAGTACGCATATGAAAGAGCACCAAACCAACTCGTAATACGTTTAAGTATACAAATTTTTGTATTTAGTATTGAAATATTCTATTCAAATACGCCCATATTAAAATGAAGCGACTTGCAATTACCGATTGCTTTTTCATAATTAAGTTAAAAAAATATTTAAATTCCATGCTGGTTGTAATGAGAATTGAACCCTGACGCTCTGGAAATTAGCAAATTGTGGCAACCATCTTCGCGCACTCAGCTACAGCCAGACATGTAAATGTGCATTTAAATGTTGAGTTTGAATCGACACTACGCGTGCGTGTTATGAAAGTATTATTTTTAAATACGAACATTTTTAAACGATAATCAAATAGAAAATAATCATGTTTACTATGCGTTATTTCCCTCAGTGAATTCATAACATTTTTCTGAATATTACAACGCGTTTTTTCTCTTAGTGTAGTGATTTTTGAACTTTTATTCAAATTTGTGCAATCAAATCAAAAATCAAGACACTAAAACGAAACCCGGGACATTTTAAGTTTGGACCGGGACACCGGGACAAATAGTCTAAAACCGGGACATGTCCGGAAAAAAACGGGACGTCTGGTAGCCCTATCTTTAATGATACTGTTTTCAATTTGTTTCGAAAGTATGTGCCAAAACGTAGTATTGTTCATGAAGAACCAATACAATTATAGTTCACTAAAGAGCTTAAAAAATTGAAAAATATAAAGTCACATTCTTTTAAACTGTATAAAAGAACGGGCTTACACAGTGATTGTGAATGTTGTAATTCATATTTATGTAAAATTAAGAAGAATTTAATTAACAATCCTAAATCAATTTATGGTTTCGTAAATTCAAAGCGTAAAGTACATGGTTTTCCGTCCGCTATGCATTATCGCAACACTGTGTCTAGCGACAGCCAACTCATTGCCAACATGTTTGCCAGTTCTTTAGGTCCAATTATTCTGTAGACTTCCCTATAAGTGGAGACTATCCGTACGAGCTTTGTCCAATCAACTCTGCTTATATTCCAGTAACATCTTCCGATGAAGTTTTACACTATTTAAAAACCTTAAAAGCGTCATTTAGGCCCGGACCTGGACCTGAACATATACCGACCTGTTTTCTTAAAAACTGCGCTGAGAACATCTGCGAGCCTTTAACAACTCTATTCAATTTGTCACTTAAACATGGCGTTTTTCCGTCAGCCTGGAAGGAGTCTTTCATAATACCACTTCACAAAAACGGCAGCAGGTCGTCTATAGAAAACTATCGAGGCATAGCGAAACTCTCCGCTATCCCCAAATTATTCGAAGCAATTATTGTTAACCAGCTGACATATTCTATATCTTCTTCAATTACACAATCTCAACACGGGTTTTCTAAAGGAA
>NW_016157105.1:189562-223828 GCF_001687245.7 Rhagoletis zephyria
TGACAAGGAAAGATTCGACCACCTCCATCCAAGCAGAAACACGGTTGGTATATCAATGACTTAATTTAAATGATATTCAAGAGATCACACCACTCATTTAGCCAATGTACGGGAAAACTTTTCATCCTGTGGGGCAGTGAGGATTCTTGGTCCTCCTATAACAGAAAAGCGCATCTGTGCTCTTATGTTTCCTTGTAAGGACTAAAGTTGTAGTTGTAAGTTCAAATAAGATTGTACACGCTTGGTAGATTTCACAGGTGGAAATAAGACCATCGGCACAGCTTATGACATCGAAAGGGATTAGTATTCTATATGGCTTCAAAACCCTACTACTTTTGGCCTATGTATGAGAGGATTCTGCTCTTTAGTCGTTCAAATTTTTTTACTTTACAGACCGTTTTTTCTTTTAAACGCTATTGCGCATTGTCCCATGCAAAAGTTCGCCGCGAAGCAAGCGGGCATTGGCTAGTTTTAAATAAAAATTTAACAAGTTTTAACCGCTGATACAATACAGGTAGCTGTTTAAAATGGGTAACTGGGTAAACTTAATAAAGAAAACATATTCTCTGGTTAAATTAATAAGCCTGCCCGGATAACACAAAATCCTAAGCTTGATAAACATTTGGTGTATAAAAGTTTTATTAAGCTCTACTTGTAATTATGAAAAATGCCGAAAAAAATTATAAAATTGATTGATTGATTGATAAAAATAGAGAGGGAGTTATGGCTATGACAATAGAAAGTAGAAAGAAGTAGAAGTTGAACGCAAAAAGGATCTAAAACCAAAAAAAAAATATAAATACATTGTTATTCATGAACAATTAATGATTCGAATTTTGAAATATTGTAAAATTTTTTGTTTTTTAAAGTTAAAGTTTTATTTACTTACAGTAACGAACAAAAGTATTGGCACAGTGAATTTTTCGCATTATAAGCAAAGTAGTTTTTAGAAAAATTCCAAGTATGCAGCTTAATAATCCATTCAATTCTAGTTTATCAAAGTGCAAGTTTGAAGTCGCTTGAAAATCTGAATATAAAATTGCAAATTAGTATGCAGATTTATTGAATTTTCCTGAGTGTTTCACAAAGTTTACACATTTGATTTTTATGTGTTTTGGTGTAGTATGAACTATGTTTTTATAAAAAATTATCGGAAATAAATTAAAAACGTTGCATATATGTAATGTGAAAATTTACTGTGCCAAAACTTTTGTTAGACACTGTACATATAAAAAAATACATACAGTAACTTCTCCCGTTACAATAGTAAAAAATATGTAGTTTGCTTTGTAGTGCAATCTTGCGGTTCTTTAAATAAAAAATAGATATCAGAAATTAATTTTTCGTATCAATAAACTCCAAAGCACAGGTTTGTTTAAAAAAAATATATCCGTACCACTTTATTAAATATTAATCTGTATATTTTATCAATTCGTCGAAATATTTTTTTTTATGTATGTTACCGCATAACTTTGGACTACGTTATCCGTAGGCTAGTAGAGGTAGTCTTCCACTAATTGAGTGTAGATCCGATAATTGGGCCATGAAGAAAATAACGGCACTCTTAAATTTGTATATGAAAATTGAAGACGGTTTTGTTTTTTGTTTAAAATTTACTCCAGTGTCCACATGGCCATATTTTTTTGTTAGTTGAATTGTGGAACATTTGTATGAACTGCTTCGACTAATACTTCGGCGTTTGTTCGCTTTTTATATCGAGGCTAAGTGCATTGTTCGATGGGGTGATATCATTGCCAAACATGGTAGTACTTTGTTTGCCATCAATAAACACTAACTTGACGGAGCTACAGTATTGCACATTGATGCAAGCCTCAAAAGCTTTGAATAATATTTGCGAGTATGGCTTTTAGTTTTTACCGCTCAGGTAGGTGGCAGGCCTACAGAAAATATTTCTTAATCAATAATTTTTCAAATACTTTTCGTTTGACACCTATATTATAATACATACTTTTTTTATTAACTTAATTGAATTAAATTTTCGAAATTGGTGGCTCTCGACTCAAAAATATTTCAGTAGTAAGCCTTCCTAAACCTTTTTAATTTGATACCCATATTGCAATATTTAATTTATCTTACCAATTTAATTTAATCAAATTTTGAAACAGGTGGTAACCCCCTCAAAAATATTTTCGCCTGCAAGCCTCCATAACCTCTTCTTATGACACCCATATTGCAATATCTAATTTATGTCATTAATTTACTTGTACTGAAATTTTTAAACAGGTGGCAACTCTCAATTTTTTTCTGGTTTTAACCATCCGGATATTATAAAAAAACCAAACAAAAAAATAAAAATATTCAAATCGGTCAAGCCGTTTTCGAGTCTTAGCAAAGCTAACGGACAGCAATTCATTTTTACATATACACTCTAAAAAGTTCATGTAAAACTACTACTGAAAAGTGTTTATTTTTCAACCAGAATCTGTTCAAGTATACGCACAAGATGTTCAAGATTTGATTTTGAACATGAGTTGTTTAAAATATACACATGAAATGTTTAAACTTACAACAGTTTGAAAGTAAAAATATATTTTTTACAAATAATAAATACTAAGTGCCAGGGGCGCACGCAGGAATATATTTTTGGTGGGAAAGGGTTTATACTTCTAAATATATATCATCAGCAAATACTGAAAATTCGCTCTTTAAAATTCATTTATGAAAGTTTTATTTACAGTATGAAATAAATAAATAAACTTTTTAAAGTATCATCAATTGCATTTTATTTACATAAAATTTACAAAGAACTCAAACTATTTAAAAACTTTGCACCGCGTGAACCGATTCCAATAATTATTTGTTTTACCGGAAAGATAGTACCTTAAGGGTCGTCTCGTAATTTGGTTTAGATCCGATCATTGAATCATGAAAAAATTAACGGTTAAAGATGCACTCAACTTTCAAAAGTAATACAAAATTTTACAAAAGAATTTTAATATAAATAAATTAAATAATTTCACGAAATTTTTACACTTTTTTATTCATTTTCGTCGATTTCTGGTTTCTCATTTTTTAATACTTCGAATAACGAAAATTTAACTGAACTTGTATTTTTATCATGTAGCTCATTTTGGTGGAACGAATTCGAAGTTAGCAAATTAAATCTTCGAATGCTTAGTAAGTACATATCAGTGGCAAACTTTTTTAGGCTGTAAGGTGTAAAAACCAACAGTAAGTGAGTATGCATTGCATATTTTTAGGACAATGTTTTCATTCGCAGTTAAACTTTAAAGAGCTCTCAAGAAAAAAGAAAAATTCTTACAAAATGACGCACAAGAAATGCAAAAGAAAATTTTTTCTATCAAAATTTCTTATATCATAATGCCCCAAAAGCTACCTATTGTGTGCGCTACGTGACAAATTTGATATGTAAAAGTAAACAGACAGTGTTTAATTTTGCACACACTAGGAGAGGAAACTGGTTACCTCTCTTTATATGCGTAAATTTAAACGAAAATTTTCTAGAGGAAATTTTAAACATTTTATGTGTAAACTGTGAAAATGTGAACAATAAATGTTTAAAACTCAAAAAGCAAATTTGAAATTTGTTCTACGCCACACATATGATAAATAAAAGTAAGCAAGCAGTGTTTAAATTTGCATTCATTAAGAGAGGATTCTGGTTACCTATCTTAATATGCGCAAATTTAAACGAAAATTGAGTGTAAGAAGACGGCTCGAAATTGAGTTTAGAGTAATGGTCTGGAGGGATTTTCTTCTTAGAATTTTATGAAGAATCCGAATATGCTAAGAACATTGGCGAAAAAAATCGATCCATACAAATTGACCCGCCTTAATATATACATATATAAAACAAAGTCGTGTTAGTTACACCATTTATAACTCAAGAACGGCTGAACCGATTTTTATGATATTTTTGAAGTGAAACTTCTTAGGCGGCGGTATAGCAAAAATGGAGAGTGAAATTTTTAAAACTGAAAACGTTACATGAGTGAGAAGGAAGATTTAGGTAGTATAGGGAAGGGGGTAAAAGAAATAAAGCGACGCATGACGGGTACGTGCCTACATATGTATATATCGTCGCCTTAGAGTGTAAACCTGCTAACGACCAAAAAACATATTTTACTGTAGAGGCAAAAAACTAAATATATCTTTAACTCTTAGTCTAAGGGGCAAATCCTACATATAGTTTGTTAATCGCGCGACGTTTTATGGCCCTAATCCAGAACGAATGAAAAAAATTACGTTTTTATGGTTTTATTGGCGAATTTCTAACTTAGCAGGTTTTAGTTTTTGTATTTTCAAAATTGAAGTGGATTTAGCAGGTTTTTTGTATGAATAAAATTGTTTCTATTTTATTTTTTGTGATTACGAGCCGAATTTAAATGTTATTTAATTAATTAATTAATTAATCCCAACGGCTTTTTACCCTCCACTCCCGCCCAACCGACACGAGGGGCGTAGTCCGCATGACGTACGTAACCTTTTTTTTTTTTATATTTTTTTTTGGTGCCGAGTAGTGGAAACAGGAGTTTGTTAAGTGTCGAGATCTAACACTATTCAGCTACAGAATCAAATTCATCAGCTGATTGGATATGCTAAAGATAGTATTTCAATTATTGAGAGTGGAAATAATAGTTTTCTTTATAGTAAAAATCGAGTCCGATATGTCAAACGTGCTGGAACGACAGTTAAAATCTTGACATAAACCACGGAATGATTCGTTTAGTTCAAAATTAGTTTTGCATGGCTTTAAAAATAGAGGTCGAAAGTGTCTTGACACTCGAGAAGGAACATTAAAATTTACCTCAGCCAGGAGGGCCGGGCTATTAATCAAGCCTGTCATTAATTTTACGATAAATATTATACCCAGCATTTCTCTACGACTTGCGAGTGTAGGCAAATTTATGAGCTTTAGACGACTTGTGTAAGGGGGGAGATTGTAATCTGAATCCCAGTTAAAATTACGCAATGCAAAAAGCAAGAATTCTAGTATAGGTCTAACTAAACTGGTAAAAAGAGCTTTTGTAACATAAGGATCTTTGAACTTTTGACCATCGCCTTACAAATGCAAAAACGCCTTTGGCTTTATTGACTGTGACATTAATATGATGGTTGAAATTGAGTTTGGAATCCATTGTGATACCAAGATCGACAAAATTGGATACCTGCTCCAGATTATAATTTAATATTGAATAAACAGCTGGTTGAACAGCCCTCCGAGAGAAACACATAACTTTACATTTTTGAAGGTTTAGTGGCATATAGTTTGTATTACACCAACTAACCACGTTGTTCAGATCCGCTTGTAACAAAGACCTTTCTTCGATAGAGGACAATGTTTTAAAAAGTTTCACATCATCGGCATACATTAAAATTTTTGAATGTTTTATTATAGAAGAAATATCATTAATGAATATCAGGAACAGAATCGGACCAAGGTGGCTTCCCTGAGGAACTCCTGAAGAAACTTTAATGATGTTGGAAGAACAATTATTAACAATAACTCTTTGTGTTCTATCAGAGAGGTAAGATGAGATCCATTGAAGAAGACTGGGCTGAAAGCCGATTAGGTCGAGTTTACGGATGAGTAACGAGTGACATACTTTGTCAAAAGCTTTACTGAAATCGGTGTAAATTACGTCGGTATGAGCATTTTCTCTAAAACCGTTTGCGACATGAGTTGTAAACTCTAATAAATTAGTCATAGTAGATTCCCTGCAGCAAAATTTAGGGACAGTCTGGCAAAGCGCTAGTTCCGCCCTACAAATTTCAGAACTGTCTCTGAACTACTGAAAAAGGGATGCAGAGTTGGACGGTTGAAACTCATATGTTGCTAGTTGCGCTGTCATCAATGTTACTCATCCTGGTCATGTGAAAGCTGACAAAAGATGCACAAATGTAATATACTCAGGGACCGAACATAACAGTTATTGATGTAAACTGTCATGGAAAAATTCACTATGAAGGAAATGTTCTACAACTAAGTGAAACATACAAATCGATTTCGTTTTGCACCGAGACTCAAATTTGAAAATAAATTTTTATTTGCAATTTTTATGCAAAATTTAAAAAAATAACAATTATATTTGATTTTTATATTAGAAATCCAAAATAACAATTATTTTTGATTTTTATATTATATGGCTTAGATAACAGTTATTGAAGAGTTTTATTTATAAAAGTCATCAATAAAAATCAGTCAGTGACTTTTACTTTTAAAAGTCATTAATATATTCCGTGTTATTGACATGCTTGTTGTTCGTTTGTTTACTTAATTAAGCTGGAATATACCAAATAAGGTGAGTAAAGGTGTTCGCAGTCTCACGAAAAACTTACAGCGCACAGGTACACCGGCAGATCAATAGTTTGAAGAGATTTTTAAATTATTTACGCGGGAAAACACAAATACTTAAGAGCACCACTAAAACACGTCTTACTCTGCCAACATCTGGCTTAGATAACAGTTATTGAAGAGTTTTATTTATAAAAGTCATTATAAAAATCAGTCAGTGACTTTTATTTTTAAAAGTCATTAATATAAATCAGTGACAGACTTTTATTTTTTAAATCAATCATATAAAAGTCATTAACATTTTTCGCAGTTAAGAAGGTGTTGGAAAAGAAAAGTTTACTACGAATTATTCAAATGACTTTTATAAGTATGATTGAAAAAATTAAATATCAGTGACTGATTTTTATTTATGACTTTTATAAATAAAAGTCTTCGATAACTGTTATTTAAGACATATAATTTAAAAATCAAAAATAACTGTTATTTGCAGATTATTTAAATAAAAATCAAAAATAATTGTTATTTTCGATTTATAAAATAATAGTCAGAAATAACGATTATTTAAAGAGTAATTAAATAAAAGTAAAAAAATAATTGTTAAAGAGTGATTTTTTTAATAAAAGTTGTAAATGTTGCGGTCCCTGATCCTCACATATGTTCATCAGAGTATACCAACGCAGGACAAGTTAATACAAGGAGATAGCGAGAGCACAAAACTACTCTAGAAAATTGCACGCACAATGACAAAGATGAACAAATGTACAACAAACACATAATTTTTGACAATCAGTGCAGTTCGCATTTATATCAACGAGCAGCTTCCCTGCAAACCAAAGTTCCCGAAATCTTAAGGGAATCGTTAGGAGTATCTCATTTCTGTAACGATTTTTTTACGAATTTTTAAAGAAAATTATATGAAGTGGTTGACACGAACTCGTAAAGAAATTTCTGTGCGAAAAATAAAGAAAATTCTGAAAAAATTCTGAAATATATTCTTCACATAGGAGAATTATTTTCATTGCTGCACAGATCTTCTTCCGAAATTTCGTAAAAGAATGGAAGTGTGCGTAATTTATTTCATTTTAGAAAATTCGGCAAAAAATCGAATTAAATCTTATCGAATTCTTTAAAATTTCTTTACAATGCAGAATACTCTGAAAAAAATGGTTTGCAGGGTACATCCATTCGTACATGTACACAAACATATGTACATATGTACAAATATATATACAACCATTCAAACATATGTACATACATGAAAACATTGCTGTCCATAAGTACATACATAAATATGCCCATCAGTACTCATCAACGAAGCCCGTTTGCTTCATCATATGTACATATGTACAAATATATATACAACCATTCAAACATATGTACATACATGAAAACATTGCTGTCCATAAGTACATACATAAATATGCCCATCAGTACTCATCAACGAAGCCCGTTTGCTTCATCATATGTACATATGTACGAATGGATGTAGTTACGCGAAGGACGCTTGCATCATTTATACATAGTACAGTGCAACCCGCTTAAGTACCATTGAATGGGCTAAAAAACTGTATACTCCAAAAACACTTCTGAGAAAAAAGTTTGAAATTATGATGATTTTTTTTAAGTATTCTACAAAATCTTAAGATTAGGTTTATATGGTATTTGTTAGGGAATGAACTGCATTTTAATTGATTGAAAAATCTTAAAAATTAATAAATAAACATAAGTGACAAACAATATTATTGTGAATTTGGAACAAAATGAAATGTTTTTTTTTAATAAAGTTTTTCTTTCCATGTTTATGTATTTACATAATGCTAAAATTTTGGTTTTAAACTATGTATTCTTCATTAAATGTTGTTAATCAAGTATTTATGTAAGTTTACAAGAAGATGTAACTACATCAGTAATTATGTCCGCTTAAGTACCCGCATCGAGGTACTTAAGCGGGTTCTTTTAAGTACCCAACCCGCCTGAGTACCTTAAAAAGTTGGCATTTTTCGTGCGCAATGAGTTCGTTCATACATACATATATATTTATACATACATACGTGCATTCAAACATACATATATACATATGTAGGCACTCCTACCCGTCATGCCGCTTTATTTCTTTTTTCCCCTTCCCTATACTACCTGTATATCACTCATGTAACGTTTTCAGTTTAAAAAATTCCACTTTCCATTTTTGCGATACCGCCGCCTAAGAAGTTTCACTTCAAAAATTAACTCGATTTTCGGAATCACCGAGCAATTCTACATAAAAATTGGATAGTGGTATTATTGAACATTTTTGGTGTAAAGCGGTTTTTTTTAGTAATTTTGTTTTTGCTGACAGTGTCTTCCATACAAAATGAATTGCCGAACATAGCTTGTATCGAAAACGTATCCATAGCCAAAAAGTTAACTCGATTTTCGGAATCACCGAGAAATTCTATATAGAAATTGGAGAGTGGTTTCTGGAGAACAAAAACCAAACTAAAATTTGTGATCCAGTGAAATCAACGCGATTTTCTAGCAACTTCAGACTTGCACTTTATTAATTGGCTAAAAAGGTACATTTTCAACATTTTTCTAAAAGATCTGATGAAAAATTCTCTGAGCTAATAATTTTGTATGGCGCTGTACTTATAAGTAAACTAGGGTTCACGAAACAAAAATGTAAGTACAAGATAACATTAAAAAATCAATCATATTTTTCGTTGCTGTTAATGTGTTTCAACTTCTGACTTTTCCTTAATATAATTGTAAAACTCTGTACACGTAATTTTTAACGTATGTACTTATATTGAGCGAATTTCTTTCCTTAGTTCATTAAGAGTTATGACTAGGTATGGCCAAGGTGTAAATATTAAACAAGATGTGATGGACAACTCAGTGAGGCTCTGTTTCAAGGTACTATGTATAACATCAAAAAATATAAACAAATGACAACACTTCTGTGGAAGCGGGAAGGAATTTATACAATCTCTTTGGCATTTTCTAGGGGTAATTATAACACTATAAACATACATTTTTATAGTCTATAATCTTTGCAGCGAAAACTTACATCGGAATTAAAGTACGCACGAAAAATAAACGAGCAAATTCAAAATTTCTGTAATTAAAATCTGGACACTTAAACGAAACCCGGGACACTTTGAGGTTGGACCGGGACCTCGGGACAAATAATCTAAAACTGGGACATGTCCGGGAAAACCGGGACGTCTGGCAGCCCTATAACTGTTAACATTTCTCTCCGGTAAATCATCATTATCGAAGATTAATGTTAACCAGACATAGAGTAACCGGCCCTTATTGACCGTGTATATTCTCGTGGTATGATTGTACGAGCAGCTGGTGCGAAAAACGATTTGAAATGTTATGATTGTACCAGCATGCTGGTGTCGTGAATGGTGAAATTAGCTAACTTTTTTAAGTAAAAAGTCTTTTGGCGGAAATTTCTCGCACCATATGAGTCAATGCCGTGTTTGTGGAAGATTGAAGATCACAATATTACAGTTGGGAGTAAAAAAAAAAACCAATGTTTAACAAAATGTTAGAAAAATTATGAAATTCCGGCTCTAATAATTTGGACCTTTTCTGGACATCATTTGTAAAGAAATAGATATTGTACCAGCATGCTGGTATGTTATATGCTTCGAGCCTGATGGTGCCGACAAGCTGGTGCCGTGTATTTCCCCTTCTACACAAAAAGGGCTTTGGTTGGATAAAATATTAGTTTTTTCTACAGTTCATTGTTTTTCTTTACCATTACTTACTGAATATGTTTGCGTGTATACTTACATATATATATATTTATGTGTAAGTAAAAAATTTTAGCTACCATTTTTAGCCACAACGAATTTTTTAAAGCTCTTTTTAGCCCTTTTTAAAGGGAATGTGGCTACCTGCAAAAATGATTCGCGGCAACAATGGTCATTATATATTATTATATTTCGACCTACTGAATCCGATTCTAGGGTTCCTTTGACCCATACACCCTCAAAATTTTGAGTAAATTGCGAAAAAATGGTAAAAAATTCGCAATTTCTTTATGTAGTAGAATAAATACCTGTTCAATGCTCCTTTTTATAAACCTTCGTTACAGTGCCTAAAGCTAGGATTCCACTATCGGTGCAAATAGCACAATATGTACTAATTTTCATCGTGAGTGATTGGTACGCATTTAAAAAATTTGTAAAACTACTTTTTGAGTGGTGCCATTATCATCGCATATTGTCACAATCTTTATTGGTGCACATCGGTGAAATTAACCCTTTATAGCATCATGTAACATATATGTTACAAACCCCTTCCGAGCACGCAAGACGGTGAAAAAATAATTGGTTCATTTTTACTTGATGTGACAGCACTGATACAAAGCGTTTTATATAATTGCAGGTTATTTATTTGTTTAACGCATGGCATTACTGCCTAAAACGTTATTTCAATTTCAAGTTTGGTGAAGTTAGTGAACACACGTGCATGCTCTCTTTACGAATTTCATAGAAAATAACTATTGAGTTTTTTAATAAAATCTTTTGTTTAAAAGTACAGGTAAGTTCAATTTTGTGCATATTTTGTACTAACTAAACAAAAAAGTGTCATAATTACGATACAGAAGCAAAAAAATAATAATTTTTGTAACATTGAGGTACAAGGGCCACTAAAAGTGCTTATGCTTGGTTTCTGCTTTACTCCAACAGAATGGCATCCCGCAGCTTATCAGTTGAGCAGATCTTTAAGGAATTGATAAATTTTGAGGATTGTGAGGACGGGTTCGAAAGTGACGATGATAGCATTGCCGATCCCGATTTTTAGCCGTAGAACAATGTAAGTTTAAACTTTGATACCGATTTCGATCAGGGCGACGGACACAATGAAATCGAAAACAACAACTCTGATAGTGACTTAGAGCAAACATCCGTATTTGCAAATGCTACTCAGCCTGGCTCATCACGTCGAATTAAACTAAAGAATGTTGTATGGAAGAAAAAAAGTATTGAGCGAAATGAAAATCAACTTCGATTCTCAGGAAAGGAAGAACTACCTAGTGATATTTTGGATCTAGAAACGCCCATCCAGTTTTTTCTAAAAATATTTCCTCACGAATTATTTTTGAATATCGCTGAGCAAACCAATACTTACATTATAGAAAAGGACCCCGGCAAGAATTTCCATGTGTCCGAAATCGATATCCAGCAATTTATTGGAATAACGTATATAATGTCTTTGGTACATCTTCCAAGAGTGAGATCGGAACACCTTTCATAAAGGAAACGAGGCCAGCAAACAAATTTGAAAAAATCAGGCAATTTATACACTTCAATGTCAATTCCAAAATGCCTCCTCGCGAGCATACCAACGCGGATACGCTGTTTAAATTCGACCAATACTGACAAAATTGAACGAAACATGTATGCAAATTACGCTAAAGAGTCAGCTTTGTGTAGATGAGCAAATTTGCTCAACGAAAGCAAGGAATAACTTGAAAAGGTATAATCCCAAAAAGCCGAAAAAATGGGGATATAAAATATTTGTACTTTGCGACACTAGCGGTTTCGCGTACAGTTTTGAAGTAGAATCTGGAGCTGAAAATATTATAGAGCCTGGAGAGCCAGATTTGGGTGCTGCCTCAAACGTTGTAATGCGACTGGCCAGAAATATCCCGAGGAATCAAAATTATAGGCTTTATTTTGTCAGGATTGTCGGTATATTTTCTTGGATGTTTATTCTTTGGATGTTCAAATACAACTGACTGTGGCGAGTACAAGAATAATGGAACTCAAAGAAACATATTAACAGAAAAGCAAACGTACAAAGTAAAATGTCAAAAGTTCAGTGATGCCACAGAGTAATATACATGTCATATAATTGCAACTTAAACCAAGATGACAGCTCGGCCCTTCCTGATGGAAACTCGTCCCGAGTTTATTCAAGGATATCACTGGTATCTTCATGGGCATTGCTGTCGTTGTCTCGTACATCATCGACTTCGGGAAACAGTGCGCACCAAGGCTTCAGTTTATCACTGCTCACCACAGTGCTGAAGCGACGTTGTTTAAGCTGTGCACCCTCAACATCTTTGATGATATAGCGATCAAACCGGAGAACCTTGTCGACAACATAAGGCCCTCGATATTTGTGTTCTAGTTTTCGGGATTCGTCTGTGCTTGGAATAGCGCTCTCAACCAAAACAAGATCACCTTCATCATACTTAGGTGGTTGCTTATGCTTAGATTTGAATCTGTGCTTCCAGGCAACACGTGCTGATTCAATATTCTCAATAGCATTCGAACGTCGTTGGCTTAATGTGAGTTGCTCTAGGTTGACGTGGTCGTCGTGCAAGGTAGCAAGAATCTTATTGCCACTAATGTCANCCTGTGCTTGGAATAGCGCTCTCAACCAAAACAAGATCACCTTCATCATACTTAGTTGGTTGCTTATACTTAGCGTTGAATCTGTGCTTCCAGGCAACACGTGCTGATTCAATATTCTCAATAGCATTCGAACGTCGTTGGCTTAATGTGAGTTGCTCTAGGTTGACGTGGTCGTCGTGCAAGGTAGCAAGAATCTTATTGCCACTAATGTCACGCAACGGGAAATCGTATATCAGATCAATTGCTGAGTATTTAGTTGTAGCATTAACGTGAGTGTTGATAGTCCACTGGAGACGGCGCAAGTCGTCGTCCCAAGTCTTAGGATTTGTTGTCGTAGTCTTTAAGAATGCTAGCACTGACTGGTTGACTCGTTCAGCCAGGCCATTCGATCGTGGTGTACGGACAGCTACTTTGATATGCTCAATATCGTTGATTTTGCAGAACTCGTGGACCGATGAAGACGTAAACGATGTTCCTCGATCGGTGATAATCTTCTTCGGCAACCCAAAGTACAATGTCAACTGGTTTAACACATCTACAACCGACTTTGTTTTTGTAGATCTAACAGCAACAATTATCGTATACCGGGTCAATGCGTCGACAATAACCAGGATGTATTCGTTACCGCGTCGACTCTTTATAAATGGCCCTAGATGATCCATGTGCAATACTTCGAACGGCAGTCGTATAGTTGGCATTCTTTCTTCGCAGGCTCACGACAAAAACAGCACTCAATGCACCCTTTAAGATACCCTTTTACGAAATTACGACTTCGTGGGAACCAAAAGTGCTGTGCTAGTCGCTTGAGGGTACCATCAACCCCTGGATGACCAACTTCGTCGTGACATAACTTCACAATTCTCCAACGCATGCCACGTGGAATAGCCAAAAGTAGCTTTTCATCGCATTTCTTATAAAGTCGGTGATGCTTGATGACATATTCCTTCTCGTACATCTTTAGTTGATCCGATTTGGTTTGCTTAGTAAGGACATTAACGATGTCATTTAAATGTGGATCTTGCTTTTGTATTGTAAAGATCCAATCTTCTAAAGCAATGGAAACTGGCATCACACATGACGTTACATCTTCTGGATTACCTGGAGCTTCGACCGGTGCTCGACTCATAGCATCAACATGGCTCATACTCTTACCTGGACGATGCGTGACTGTATAATCGTACTCAAGTAGCTTCAATAACCACCGTGCTACTCGTGGAATCATTGGCTTCTTGGACTTCAAAGTTGAAATGGCGCTGCAATCAGTGACGACAACGAACGGTTTACCCAGCACATACATTCGAAACCGTTGGCAGCCCTCCACCAAAGCTAATACTTCTAGCTCGTACCCATGATACTTGCTTTCAGCATCATTACACCGACGGCTATAATAGGTAATTAGTTTAATCCCATTATCTTCTTCTTGCAATAAGATAGCTGCAATACCAGTACTACTGGCATCTGTATGTATCTGATGATTTTTCGACCCATCAAATATTCCCAGAATAGGTTCTTTAGTCAATAAATGAATTAATTCTTGATATGCCTCGTGGCATTCAGTTGACCAGTCAAATGAAACATCTTTCCTAGTTAAACGCATTAGCGGTGCAGCAATGTGTGCGTAGTTCGCAACAAACTTCCGGAAGAATCCGGTGAGACCTAGAAAACGTCGCACCTCCGTAGCATTTGTAGGTACAGGGTATCGTTGAATCGCCGCAGTTTTAATCCGGCCTGGAGTTAGACCATTCTCATTTAACTCATGACCTAAGAACGTAACGCTGTTCTGCATAAAAGCACACTTCGACAAACGAAGCGTTAGGCCCTCTCGCGGGATAATACGCAAAAACTCTTCAAGGTTCTTCACACCTTCTTCAAAAGTATCGGAAGCAACAATAACCTCATCAACATAGCTGACAACCTTTGACTTGATAGGCTCGACGAGACGCATCATCATTTTCTGGAATGTGCTCGGCGCATTACGTAACCCAAATGGCATTCGGTTGAACTCATAATGCCCGTTATGAGTTATGAAAGCTGTCAACCCTTTTGACTCTTCCTCAATCTCTATCTGATAATATCCAGACATCATGTCTAGAGTGGTAAAATACTTTTTACCTGCCAATATTGATAGTGTACCATCTACTGTTGGCATCGGCCATGGCTGCTTCTGTGTGATTGCGTTCACCTCTCTGTAATCAACACATAGGCGGTGCTCTCCATTCGCTTTTGGAACCAACACTATGGGTGATGCATACATCGAGTTCGAGGGACGAATAATATTTAAATTCATTAATTCAGTAACTATCTCTTCGAGAATTTTGTGTTTCGGTATAGGTATTGGATACGGGTTTCGCACTACAGGTTTTTCCGACGTTAGAGATATTTGCATTTTAGAAAAACTACATTTACGTATCTCCCGCAATTCTTCGCCGAAACAATTCGCATACTTGTTCAAAATTCTTTTTAACTCTACTTGTTCGTTAATGGCAAGTTCATGACCAACATTAATTTTATTCCCATCAATTAATCCGACATAACACTGTCCATTCTCGATCACAACACGGCTTTTTGATAAAATATCTGTCCCGATTATGGCATCGTACGCCATCAGTTCGTTATCAACAACTAAAAGTTCGCATTCAAAGTTTTTGTTATCAATCTTTACCAACGTATTTATTAGTTCACGGCACTGAAACTCACCTCCAGCGAAACCATGCAGCCTTTTATCGCACAATACTGTTTTATGTTCAGACTTTTCGACAATATCACGTTCCACAAGCTACTTGCAACTGCCTGAATGAATTAGTGCTTCACACTCAACATGATTTATTAAAATAGTTTTAGTCAAGGTTCGGTTCACTTGCATGCTGTCTTCAATTGCATTAACGATCGCTTCATTGTTAGTCACACTTTGGTCGACTTGCATATTATCTACAATTGCATTAACACGGTATTGATTTCTTTTAGGGCACTTCTTGGTTTCATGCGTAAACTCAGCACAATTTCCACACTGTAATTTCTTTCGTGGTTCCAGGAAATTTCAGCAATATGCCCTCGTTCACCACAGTTGTAACACACTGGCCCATTTTTCATATTAGTTTTCACGTCTATTTTGCTGCCACTATTGTTATTTCTCAAAATAAATGTTGACGCACTAGTAACATGATCTTTTCTCATATTTAGTACTGTATTGTTCAGTGCTTTCAACAAATCAGAACACTTCACAAAATGCATGGCTGTTAATGTTTTTCGTAAGCCATCATCACTCAAACCATTGATAATATATCGCATTGTCTTCTAGGTTTCCGCGACGCCCTAGAGCTAACATTTTAAAATAAAATTCGGTCAACGATTCTGTTTTGTTCATACGCGTGTGCATAAGCTGTATGTGAATGTCTGCACTATTCACTATGCACGGAAAATCATTCAAAAATGAAGTTACAAATTGTTACCACTGTTTAAATATGGGTTGCGAGTCGACCCACAGCTTTGCAACACCTTTAAATTTACTTTGTATAGCAAAAAGTAACACACTGTCATTCCATCGATATGCATCTTTTAATTGTTCAACCCGCTCTACGAATTGCATTGATATCATATCCTCCTTACACGGGTTAAAGTCTGGCAAAATGTCAATTATTTCACGTACAAAACTTCTTCTACATTCGTATGTCATTCTCGTTTATGCCTGCCCTACATTCGCAATTTCACCACGCATCATTTGAATATTTTCAACATACGTTGGGCCAACAACATGCCCAAAGCTACTTGCGCTTGGCGGCGACACTACTGGCGACAACACGGCGCTTGTTGTTGTAACCGTCGTTGTGAAATTCGCTTCTCTAATGCTATTCGTTGCACATACAGGCAAACTGTATGCTGTCGGCGTTTCACTCATATTCAATCGGGGTGGATTTTCGTATTGCTCAGCAATACCATGCGTTTGCGCACTAGCTTGCGCCTGCGCAAGCGACACAGAATTTTGCGAATATGCAAAAGAATTTTCTGGAGCAATATGCTGCACTGCCGTTGTGTGATTTACCAGCGTCGATGCGTCTAACACTGCTTGAAATTGACGAGATAATGTCTCCATTGTACGTTGAAGCCCGCTTACCTCGCTGCGCAATTTCATCACCTCAGTGTCCTCGTGCGCTACTGGAACGTCCACTGCCTGCTGCCTCTGCTCCTCCGTATTCTCCATTATCGGTGCTTGTTTCGTTGAACTGGCTCTGTGTTTCGATTGAAATTGTTGCAGCCGCGCAACCAATTCCAATTTATTGCCCGTCGTTTTTTCACCTACTTTTCGCAACTCTTCTTTCAACTCAACTATCGTGAGTTTTTCTACACTCATACCCGCGCGGCGCTTTAACAAATTATTATTATTATTTTTTTTTTCTTATTCTTTTCTTTTACTTTTCACTGCGCGTATGGGTTTTATTACCCCCTTCTGAATTCTGTCAGGATTGTCGATATATTTTCTTGGATGTTTATTCTTTGGATGTTCAAATACAACTGACTGTGGCGAGTACAAGAATAATGGAACTCAAAGAAACATATTAACAGAAAAGCAAACGTACAAAGTAAAATGTCAAAAGTTTAGTGATGCCACAGAGTAATATACATGTCATATAATTGCAACTTAAACTAAGATGACAATTTTGACAACTATTTTACGTCGTTGCCACTGATGGAATATTTGGCCAAGGAAGGGATCCTCAGCTTAGGAACAATACGTCGAAATAGAATACCTGACTGTAAATTGCCGACAGATAAGGATATTTCTAAAAAGGGTCGTGGGCACTCCGTCGAATATGTTGCAAATGTGGGAGGAGTAGATGTAGTTTCCGTTGTTTGGAAGGACAAAAAATCTGTTACTCTAGCATCTAGTTTTGCTGGTGAGCTACCGAAGTCCGAAGTACGGCGCTATGATAAGGCCAACAAAAAATATATTACTATTGAACGACCTTACATAGTGACCGAGTATAATCGTAACATGGGTGGGGTGGATCTCATCGACAGCATTATGGGCCGCTACAAAATATTGTTGAGAAGTAAAAGATAGCAAGTTCGCTTGTTTTACCACTTTTTAGATTTTGCAATGTCTAATGCTTGGCTCTTATACAAAAGAGTTCGCAAAGAAAAGAATGTGCAGGACAATCAGTTGTCATCAGCAGATTTTCGTTTGGAGGTTGCTACGGTCCTGTGCAAATTAGGTACAAAGACAACCATAAAACGCAGAGGTGGAANGGAATTTACCCTTATATGAAACTTTACAGAGATATTAATGCTGATACAAATTCAGTCAGTTCATTATAAAACTCGAGGGCCATTACGCAAAGAATCACCACATTTTGTTGCACTTACCTATGTAATTTGAAATATCTATAAATGCACAATCATACAAATGTAAACTTATATAAAAATATGCTTACTATCCACGCTCTTCAACCGATGCAACACTCCAAAAAATGGTAACCCGAATAATCCTGGGAAGCGAAAGGCGAATGCGTAAAACTCTTTTCTCATCCACAGCCAATAAGCCCACATTGTCAATGCTAAACTTAGTAACACTATTTTGAAAATTTCGTGTTTTTCCGCGAATTCCATTGCACTGTAGCATGCTAGTTACTGATGCTGGCAACCTTACGATCTTTTCTTTTATATTACCGACGTTTGGCTCTTAAAATTCTAATCTATTAAAAAAGATTTGACCTATGTGCTTAGCTTTGTTATACTCTAAACTGTTTGGATTAGAGATGTAACGACCATCGGTAGCTGTCCGGTTTGACGGATATCCGGCCTAAATTTACCATTCGGCCGGATACCGGATATTGAGTTATTATCCGGTAACCTACCGGCCAAACAGTTTCACGAAATTTCTTCAAGTAAAAGAATCTTTGTTGAACTTAAAAAAAAAAAAACGATTTATTAGTAAAATTATTATAGTTAATACTCAAAATAAACTCATCAGCTATTTTTTGCTTAAATGCCTTGAACGGAAACAATAACATCTTGGAATCGCCTGACTGTAGAAAAAGCCGCATAGAATTGCCCAGGACTAGGAAAATATTAGCCATCTATGGCAAATGTTTGGCCTCGGTCTTTTTTATTGTAAAAGTCAAAGCTTCTTTTTAAGGACGCTTTAAAAATTAGCAGATTTAGCGTAAACCCTTCTTTTTAAGGAAGCTGTAAAAATTAACAGCTTTAGCGTAAACACAAATAAAATTTTATTTTTCTGAGCAATATGGAAATGTCTTGGTCTTTAGAAATACATTTATTTGTAATAACAAGACAACGAACTTATTATCCGGTCGCCAGATATTCGGCCATCCGGCCATGCAGCTCGCTGAATGTTCGTTATCCGGTATCCGGCCAACTAACTCTCCGTTATATCTCTAGTTTGATTGTATTCATACATATCTATGTATGTATGTACATTTCGCACGTTTGCTGGGAGAACGCCATATGTTTGAGTTAAGTGGGCAGAAATCATCACCAGCCATTTTCTAACGTTGCGTAAAAATTCAACGCGATTTTGTCAATTTTGCCTTATAAGAATAATTTCCTTTATTACAATTTCATACATTTTCACTATTTTCAATTTTGCTTGGAAACTATGATTACAAATCAATTATGCTTTGACTAAAATAAGGAAACAATGAGTCTTCTGGATTAATACTCTTCGTCTTTGGTTGTTATTTTTTTTACGAAAAAAAAACTCAGCTATATGATTTGAAGTCGTTTTTCTCGCATTTTGGATTTTTTGAGTCGTGACATTTTTCCAGCGAACGAACATGGCGCATTAAAAAAGGTGAAGTAATTAGACAGCGCTCCCTGTTCATTTTATGACATTCGACACAATGTTGCTTTTCACATCAGACAAGAGCGTAAAAAATGTTAAGGGATGGGGATAATTTCAATTTCTCTATAAGTATATTCGTGAAAAAGTGTTTGAGTTCGGAAAAAACAAAGCATCAGTATGTTTTATTTCTAAACCGCACTAGAAAAAAGGTCTAACTTTCGCAACGTTGCTGCGCATCTCAACGTTGTTGCGTATATTTATATACTTGGTTATTAGTTCACTATTCAATGATGAGCTGTATGAGCTTTACAACGACATAGTGCAGCGAATAAAAATTCAGCGGGTCCGCTAGCTTGGCCATGTCGTTCGATTAGACTCAGAAGCTCCAGCCCTGAAAGTATACAATTTGGAACCCACTAGTGGTAGCAGAGGAAGAGGGATGCCTCAACTGCGATAGAAACACCAGGTGGAGAAGGACTTGGTTTACTTGGCATTTCCAACTGGCGTCAGTTAGCACAGAAGAGAAACAACTGGCGTGCTTTGTTGAAATCGGCCATGATTCAATAATGCAAGGTTGGATAAATAGGAACATTTGTGTCAATCGACTGCCTTGTAAGGTTGCATTTGAGAAGGAAAGAGAAGACAGGTAACCATTTTATCCGCTTTTGTGAACACGTAGTAGAAAACGTAGTCTGGTAGTGCTGAAATGCGTTTTTTGTATAAGAATTGAATTAAACATATAAAAAAGATTCCAGTGATCTACACAATAGACAATGAATTAGCTTTTTTATGGTATATTTAACATGCTATATAGATATTAAAAATGAAATAAATGAAGAATGAGAGAACATAAAATACTAACCAAAGAAAAATTTTATCGACAAATATTCGCAAATATTCCAAATAAACCATGGTTTCATTAAAAGTCCAGTATATTTTGAACAAAATTAATGGAATTCAAACAAATTATTTATTCAAAGGGTCTATATCGAACACCGTCTTTAAAAGAGTCACAACGCAACTTTTTGTTATAATTTGTTTAAAAAAACCTAAGTCGCCCTAGCCCATATGATTATCATGTGCTAAGAAATAGTTTTTCGCATTTTCTGACAAACTTATTATTTTGAGTTGTGACTCTTTTGAAGACGGTGTGCGATATGAGAAATATACAAATAGTAAAGATACAATTGATATAATGTATATATAGTATATTTTGCTTAGCTGCCCATCTTTCTTTGCCCGAAAAACTTGTGCACTTAACCGAAAAAAGTACTTAAGTGAATTTTCTTTACTACTTCAATGAGGAAGGTATCCGAATCCCTATGAAACCAAATAATGGCAGAGCACTTACCACGTAGAAATCTAATCTAATTAGCCATATAACCACATTAATTGACGGCAATTTTCGTTGTTTTCGAGATGAGCAAAATAAATAAAAGCGCGTAAAATTAGGTAAATGTAGGACCAGTACAGGTAAAGGTAATGCTTTCTTTGATAATTGGTAGTTGTACAATTTGTAAGGTAGGTAATGTGCAGGTATGTTGAATGTATCTATCGGAGGAGTTTCCTTATAATAATAATAACAGATTGGCGCTTACACATATGTTAGTGTTTGGCCGAGCTTCTCCTCCGACGTGCGCCTTGATGCTGTCACAGAAAGCGGAGGGACCTACAGCTTTACGCCCACTCCGAACGGCGATTATATTTTTATGAGAAGCTGTTTTTCATGGCAGAAATACACTCGGAGGTTTCCATTGCCTGCCGAGGGATGACCGCTGTTAAGAAAAAACCTTTTTCTATATTTTTTTTGCGGTGTTGTTTTGACCAGGGCTTGAACCCAGGTGCCGATGAGTGAAAGCGCGCACTGCTTACCACTACACCACAGCGGCCGACAAGTTTCCTTATAAATGTTAAAAATAATGCCGCTAATGCGCATTTTAGGGTAGGTTTCTTAAATGTGCACTTAAGCATAAAGGCAGCAAAGCAAAATATACTGTAAATAATATTTTTTTTTAATTATTATATTTGTTGCATTTAAAAATCACGTGCTCAATATCTTAAATTAAATTACATTTGGTGGGCGGGCACACAAATGAACCCGACCTGCACAAGAAAAAATCTTTATTAATATTTGCACGTTCACTTTTATGGGGTTGTATACTAACTTGTAAGTATGCAAATTCTCCACTTGACCAAACCAAAGGCTGCAGTGGGGAAAATACCCCGACCAGCGAACGTGGACGGACACACCAATGATCCTGACCAGCGGGAGAAGAAATCTTTATTAATATTTGCACTTTCACTTTTATGGGGTCGTATACTTACCTGTAAGTAAGCAAAGGCTGCACTCGACCAAACCAAAGGTTGCAGTAGTGATAATACCTGCACCAGCGAAGTGAACGGACACACAAAGTGATGCTGACCTGCACAAGAAAAAATCTATATTAATATTTACACTTCCACCTTTATGGGTGGTATACTTACTTGTAAGTATGCAACGGCTGCACTTCACCTAGCACGCAAAAATTACCTGCAACGGCTGCTGTAAAATGTAGGTATTTGAATAAAATTTTTGAATAACTCCGATACTCTGCAAATAAATATGAAAATTATTGTTTTAATTCAAAATAGTTTTATTATTTTTGATTTTTTTGCCATACGTACTTGAATTTGCGCAATAAGAAAATCAATTTTCACGAAACAATCGTTGAAAATATCGGAAGTGTTGCCTGTTGAACTTTTTATACGAAGACAATATTTCTCCTTGTATTTTAGTAGTAGTTTCCATGATACAAAAAAAGAAGGTAGTTTCACTTTTAATTTTTTTGACATAAACTGTGCTTACTGACGTTTCTACTTTTCGTAAATTGTTGAAGTAGCACTGCCACATAATCAAAAAATTATTTTGGAAATTTTAATACTTTTTTAAGGAATTTTTATTTGATTAAAAAGTATGTTGTAACGCACGGGGTAAATATACTTACATAATTGTTCGTATTAAAAGAGCTTGATTTAAATTGCTATAAATGTAAGACACACCAGCAATGTTGCATTATCTTTAACATGATATATTATATGCAGTTGGTCCTTTAAGAAACTAAGTAGGATGTTGCTTTATTTCGGATTCTAGGGAAGCATAAACTTCTTTGCGATACCGCATCTGCATGCATACATTAGTTTTATTATGCGTCTATATTTATACATTTGTATATTTACACTAACAGACCCGGCGAACTTCGTTCCGCCCAAAATAAATTTTTTGTATTGAAACATTTTGGTCTAACATTTTCACCAACAGTTCACGTTCACGATTTTCAGTGACGCATTTATCTTCTAATATTACGGTTTGGTTGTTGTCAGAAGGCATATTTCCATTGCCGTCTTAAATAACCTGGCAAAACTGTACATGTGTATAAAGAAACGTAACAAGTTCAGTGCTTTGAAAGGCGCCATGTCCCCGTTTCAAATTGCCCCAAGTTTCTCTAAGAGTATGGGATTGATTTCACATATCTCCATACCATTTTCGCGTAATCTAACGTAGGAGGTGCCACGCATCTCTTTCCAATAGCCCCTATTTGTCTTCATGACCACGCGACTGATTTTATATATCTTGTACATACCAAGTTCCAGTACTCTTCCATGAATACATCCAGAGATATGCAGTATATATATCTTGTACATACCAAGTTCCAGTACTCTTCCATGAATACATCCAGAGATATGCAGTATGAAAAATTCGGTTTGTACGGGAGGTGGCACTGCAGGGGGCGGGTACACAAATAAAAATATAAAACAGCAATACATATATTCAGTCCAGCATAATTTAAAGGAGACAAACTATTTTCTTTGTTTACATTAAGGCATTCTAATGAGCCATACTTTTAGCTTTATCGTGCTTTAACTAATGTATTATGATCATAATTTGTACTACAAATTTTGTTCCATTATTAATATTAGGTGGATTAAGGTAACGACCAAAATCCTAAATTAAAATGAGTGTACTATGGTACATTCCGTTTAGCTGCCTATTCGCTTGGCTGTTTTAGTATAGCTGCATATTTCTGGTAGAATGCTTAATTCGGAAGGAGTTTTATTCATTATGTATGAAACGTATGTATGTATGAAAAACGATTTAATCTTTCCATTTAAAAATAGTCTAAAGACGGCAAGGTTTCAAAAAAAAACAGTTTTTAATATCCGAGTTATCTAATAGATGAATAGATATTTGACAAACCCATTTATATATACTTTACTCTGAACACGGCCCATAGATACCTATGTCTGAATACCAAATTTCAGGTTCGTGGGACTTATGGTTCCGAAGCTATGGCTGATAAAAAATTCCACGCCAATGGGATCGGCCACGCCCACTTTTACAAACTCGCTTTTACATATCCCTCTATACGCACCTACCGTTGGTATATCTGCATACCAAATTTCAAGTTCCTGGGACTTATGGTTCCGAAGTTATAGCTGATAAAAAATTCCGCGCTTATGGGGTGAGCCACGCCCGTTTTACAAACACGTTTATACGTACCCTTCTATAAGCATACAAAATTTCAAGTTCGCAGGATTTAAGGTTCCGATGTTATAGCTAAAAATTCCACGCCTTTTACAAACTCGTTTATACATACCCTCCTGAAAGCACCCACCATTGCAACGTCTGCATACCAAATTTCGAGTTCGTGTGACCTATGGTCTGGAAGTTATGGCTGATTAAAAAAATCACGCTTATGGGAGGTGCCACGCCCCCTTGTCGGATTCCAAGTTTTCTCATCCTATTATACGCCCAGGTGTCATGGCAATACTCTGTCAAAATTTTGATCGATTCCGTCGGTCCGTTTAGACTGCAACCTGGCACATACATACATACTTTTACAAATATGTAGTAGATATCTATCATTGTCCCAGTGTATAGGAATTTTAGGAATATATCGTCCACAACGCCACCTATCGTGTACATTTTTAGTCTCAATATTTATTTTCAATTGGCTAAATTGTATTCTAAATATGAGGCAAATCGGCAATTATATGCAATTTTTATGAATATCCCGACCCCAGCGCCACCTAGCGATTAAATTTTTAGTCGAAATATTTTCCTTCCAGGTGCTGAAATATGTTGCAAATATGAACGAAAACGGTCCAGCCGTTTAGTAGTTTAGTGACATTAAATATACGGAAAACTCTATGAAATTATGAAATCGTGACGTCTCAGCTTTCTTCATTTTTCGGCAACAACAACAAAAAATTTCAAATTTTTTTTTGTCGAAGAACCTTCCACACAGAAGGTCCAAAAATGAGCTTTTTACAGAATTGAAATCGGTTCAACCGTTTGGTCAGGCATCGCCGTCATACGAAAGACACTTCATTTTTATATATATAGATAAGCACGATGCGAGAAGCATAGAAAAAATTTTGATGAAAAAAATATTTTTGCTCGGGTTCACAACTATCCTATCTTTTAAGTTGGAACCAACAATACACACCCACAAAATTTCATTGAAATCGGTTAAGCGTATTCGGAGATTAGCGCTCTAATTTGGCGCATCCGTTCCTTCGGTTGAAATCTTTCGCGGAAAAGTGATCGCAACAAACGATACTTTTGGTAACGCATTTTCAGTTACCATGCAAGAGGATATCCACTTTTCCTGTATATATGGAACCGCCGGGAGTCGAAAAAACTGTATGTTAGTTTTTTCGCAATTTCTTCTGTTATTTTTGCAGCTCCTAAATGTGCAGATCATATTATTAAAAAACAATACAATAATTAACAAGCAATGCATATTTTATGTGAATACAATGTAATATTTCACTTTCAGTAATCAATCAGTTTTTTACTTTTGTCAAAGAATATGGTAGCTCGATTTCAAAAAGCACAGTTTACGTCAAATGGGAGCAATGGCGGCTAAGGGCCGTTTGCACCATGTCTAGTTAACGCTAACTGGAGGTACATCCTTCAGTTAAGCACGTTAACTGCTTTATCGATCACATGTTATATGATGGGTGTCGATAACGTCAATAAAGATGTTTAACTGGGAGTTAGAATTAACTAGCCATGGTGCAAACGGCCCTAAGAAGAGGAAGTGAAACTACCTTTAAATATTTGTATCATGGTAGTTTCTATAAATCGAAAAAGAAAGCAACACAGCCTACGGCAGAATGCGGGAGCGAGACAACTGCCAGGTTATCCCACCTTGTATTATTGAATCATGGAACTCGGCCAAAATCGCTTAGACTGTTACAGCGCGAAATAAGAAGAAGAAGAATTAGTTCACTAACCGCCTTTCGCATTCGCCTTCTTCGGTTCACTTTACTTCCGATTAAGAGGAAATGCTCTTGCTCATGCTTGTACAAAGTTTATTTCCATTTATTTACTCATTCAGTTTTAAATGCGCAACTACAATATTATTAAAGGCGTCAACTTAGACATGAGGAGTAAAAAAGGGATTTAAATAGATGGTCGCGTGCGCGTTTAGCGACGCACTATGGCGCCGCAAAACTGTTGCAAAAATCAAAAATTTCATAGAGGATTAGTAGTTTAAAAACTGTGTATTTGTTTTTCTTTGTCGTCATACTTAAGCTTTTTTATTGTATTTTAACGAAAGGTATTTTAATTTTAGGCATAAACAAAAAAGAAAAAGTTTCTTTTTTTTCAGTTGTTAGTTCTGCGAGTTTTTCGTTTAGTCTATGTTTTGAAGCTTTTTCCAACTTTAGTAGAAGGTAAAAAAAGGTACCAAAAAGACCTCTGTGAAATTAATTAAGAAGGACGCGCATCTAGAAGGCCGCTTTTTGTTGTTGGAATTTGTTAACACTAGAGTACACGCGTGGAGTATTAGAGCCCGGTTACCCACGGACGTGTACGTAGCGTAGCGTAGAATTACGTAGAAAGATATCAAGTTTGCTGTTGATAGAAAGACAGAGAAGCAACGTCTACGTCACGGTCAGTGTGCAAACCTCTACCACATATGTGGTAGATCTACCACATATTTTTAAACATTTGGTTTTCTACCACATCTACCACACAAGGGTTAAAATCTAACATATATTTGGTTTCTAACCATTTGTGTACAATTTTCACATAACTCTTAACTTGCAATCCAATTCTAATAAAAAATATAAAAATTAATCAATACCTTTTTAAAAATGTACACCATGAATTTGGCTTTAAATATATCTGTGCTTCAACTTTTTAAGATTCCAAAAATCCGCTTATTTATATTTGCTAAAGTATTATGCAATGAAAAGGAGTTATTTTTCCACTCTATGGTTTAATTATACATACGCAAAAATAAAAGTTTATTAAAGGATGGTACATTTTGTCAACTTAATAAAATGAGTTGCTAGTCAGAACTGTAGACATTTTAAGTCTGGCAAAACACTCCCAAATACTCAATTCTTAATTATAAACTATGTGCATACACTAGACCGCGAAGTCTTTTCCAAGTTGGATAGGGAAGCAAAGCGCATGGGTCTGGTGGTAAACCAGGACAAGACGAAGTATCTCCTGTCATCAAACAAACAGTCAGCACATTCGCGCCTTGGCACCCACGTCACTGTTGACAGTTACAATTTCGAGAAAGTAGAGAATTTCGTTTACTTGGGAACCAGCATTAACACCGATAATAATGTCAGCATTGAAATCCAACGTAGAATCACTCTTGCCAACAAGTGCTACTTTGGACTGAGTAGGCAATTCAGGAGTAAAGTCCTCTCTCGACGTACGAAAACCACGCTCTATAAGTCACTCATCATGCCCGTGCTGGTATATGGCGCAGAAGCATGGACAATGACAACATCCGATGAGGCGGCTCTTGGGGTGTTTGAGAGAAAGATTTTGCGGAAGATTTACGGTCCTTTACGCGTTGGCGACGGCGAGTACCGCGGACGATGGAACGATGAGCTGTATGAGCTTTACAACGATATGGACATAGTGCAGCGAATTAAAATACAGCGGCTCCGCTGGCTTGGTCATGTCGTTCGAATGGACACCGACGCTCCAGCTCTGAAAGTATTCAACTCGGAACCCGTTGGTGGTAGCAGAGGAAGAGGGAGGCCCCCACTGCGATGGAAAGATAAGGTGGAGAAGGACTTGGCTTCACTTGGCGTTTCCAATTGGCGTCAGTTGGCACAGAGGAGAAACGACTGGCGTGCTATGCTGAACTCGGCCAAAATCGCTTAGGCGGTTACAGCGCCAAAAAAGAAGAAGAGAAGAGCATACACTAGGGTTGTCCAAAAATGCATGTGAAAAAGTAATGTCGGAATTTTTATGCTCTCACTCCCTAGGATTGTTCTATACCGAAAAAAATATTACCCCAAGTTTTTGTTTTAAACTCCAAAGTTCAAAAGTTCCAAAGTTTTCTATGTATTTAATATGGGAAAAAACAACTTTTCGTAGAAATGGTATAGAATTCTTAAGAATCAATATTTTTCTATCGGACAACTCTGTTTATCTGCAGGAGACTCCCAATAATAATACCCAATTGTTTATTTAACCATTTTTTCATCGCACCTGTAATTTAAAGGTCCGCCAAAAACCCCGAAAATGCAAAGGGAAGACCAATAAAAAATCGTTAGTATTAAAAATTTTCAAAAAAATTGGGTATTATTATGGAAAGTCTCCTGAAGAGAACTAGAGTCGTTCGATCGAAAAATATTGATTTTCAAGAATTCTATGCCATTTCTACGAAAAGTTGTTTTTTTTTGCATATAAAAATACATGGAAAACTTTGAGCGCTTTGGGCGACCTTTCAATATTTTTTGATTTGGAAATAAAAGTTGGGGTATACTTTTTCGATATAGAACAATTCAAGGGGGTGAGAGCATTAAATCCGACTTTACTGTTTTTGGACCACCCTAGTATACACCCATTAAAAATATAAATTAGAAAATCTACCACATTTCTTTGCTGATTTTACCAAACTATAATAAAAAGGAGTTTGAACACTGGTCACTGTCATGCGGTGGTGAGTTTTTGTTAACACGCAGATCACATAAGATAGATCACGTCAGCTGACACGTTCTCCGTTTTTACGTCCGCGGGTAACTACGCTTTTATAGTAGACCACTGTAATATTTTGGTTGAATCCTTGACAGTTTTGGATGTTAGAGCGGTGCGGTTACAGGAAAGCCTTCTGCATTAAATTTGTCGACGGGTGAGTACTGCGCTTAACTGCCATGCGTACGCACTTTTTTGTGGATTGCCGCAAAAATCTCGGGCTTACTATAGTAGTCCGCGCGAGTATTGGTGTATTGAATTTGTAATTTTTTTACTATGCAAATGCGGTGCAATAGTATTGAAATATTTTTCGATTTAATGAACATTGCTACAATCAACGCTCTCATAATCAACCAAACGATTGACAATACCGAAAAAATTTTAACCGGTAACTTTTTATAAAAATAGTCCCCCGATTTATTGAAACCGGAAACCGCCTTTGAAACACTTCTCTAGCAACTAAAATTTGGAATAGGAATGCTCTTAGGTGCATCTAAAGAAGTACAGCACGATGTAATACCAAATTTTAGTTGGTCGGTTCACCTATTATACCAGAGCTCTAATTAATTAAATACACTATATATGTATATAGTGTATGCAGTAAGGTGTTCTCTGCAAGAGGTGTTCCGCCTCTCTTCTCCGGCAACACAGAAATAAGAATTCACTTAAATAGTGAGGGTTATAATCCCTAACGCGGCCGGAGGCCGCCTACGCAGAAAGGTGTTCTCTGCAAAAGGTGTTCAGCCTCTCTTATTCGGCAACACAGAAAGGAGAATTCTACTTAGTTAGGGTTATAATCCCTAGGCGCGGCCGAAGGTCACCCACGCAGGAAGGTGTTCGCTGTAAAAAGTGTTCAGCGCCTCTTCTTGGCGCGATATTTATAAAAATTTTTTGCCAGGGGCGCTATGTTTTTCTGTAATAAAAACCAATATTTTATAAAACCCAAAAATGGATTAAACGGCTGGTAGCACCAACCTCGCTGTTCAATTGCAACCCTTGTATGTTTACTACTTATCGTAATTAAATTAATAAAAATAGGCTATTACTTAAAAGAAAATGGTGATGTGCAGGAAAAGTATTTATAATTCAAAATAGGAGTGTTGTTTTTTACACGCATACGTATCGGCGCTTAAAAATTTTATGGAGCTGTAAGCGACAAACTTTATGTGTGCTTATGAAAAGTTGTCGATAAAATCAAAGCTACTTGTTTTGAAAGGGAAATTGTCGTAGATGTACAAGGGTGTAAACAAAACACGGCTAATAATTAATTCTGTGTTTATATGGAATAGTAGCTTATGTCGAAAGGCTGGCTTTAGTATAATGCGGCATTTGCAGCTTACGATTGCGAATGACTCACTGGCGCAGAGCTGTTGAAGAAATTTTGGCAAATAAACGTGCAAGAAATAGTTCCGACACTAGCAGGTCAATACTCTTATTAAGTCTCGTCAAAAAATTTTCGTTTAAAGGATAAAGGGAATACCGCGTTATACTAAAGCCTGCTTCTCGAGCTACTATTCCGTACGAACACAGAATTATAATAAATATATTGTAAGGAAGCGTTTTTCTCTGAAGGCCCTGACGCTTCTGTTTCTATGCTGGGGTATGCCCGCCGTGCCCACTGTCCGTTACAATAAATTTATATTGTAGGGTCTTTGCAAATAGTACTTTGTTTAATTATTCTTATCCTCTAAAATATGGTACTTCTAATTTTCTACAAACACAATATGATTAACGGTGTACAAAACCCTAACGGTGCTATTCTGTCGGCGCGGTTTCTAGGTGGCGTCGGCGTTGCTATGCCGGTGCTCTGCTGCTGTACGGCGCCGGAGCTCTGCTACTGTGCGACGTCGGCGCTACTATGATGGCGCTCTGCTGCTGTACGACAACGACGTTGGCGTTACGATGCCGGCGCGATGTTACGTTACGAGCGGGCGTCGCCATTACGCGTGTTTGCGGTGGACTGTGCCGTGGCGGCGCTCTACCTTTGAACAGCCAATTTACAAGTCATGCGCTATTCACTAGTAGTGCGTTCACGACCACGGCTCCGCTACTGACGCTTAGATTTTGGGCGACGTCGACGTTACTCCGTTGGTGCGGTGCTGGTGGGCGAACTGGAGTCGCCGTCATGCGTTTTAACGGTGGACTGTGGGGTGGCGGCGCTCTACTTTTGAACAGTAAAGCCTTGTAAAGTCGCCTATTTATAAGTTACTAGTAGCTCTGCGTTGACGACCACAGCTGCGTGATGACTGTCTGGTATGTTGCTAAGTCACATCTGTTATAGCTGGTGCTCTTCGTGGTGATGCTACATGTTGCGGTGCTATGGTAACGGTGTCACAAAGGAGTGTTGATATAGCCTCTTATGTTAACTGGCCGTGCTGATGACGCTGCTGTATTCCTCGTCTTCGGCAGGCTTAAGTTTTAGGATGTTTTGGGCGTGTACGTGTGCCTGGCGATTTCTTTGGCGGCGATAGCGTGTACAGATGCGGGGCGCACCACATCTGCGAATGTTGCGGCGGCATGTGCGGGGGCTATGCGTGCGGTAAACGCACGTCGAGTGACCACACCGAGATGGCGCGCGTGGATTGTGATCTGGATTGTGTAGGTGGCTCGGTCAGAGTTATCTGGCCTCCGCCAAAGGATATTATGGCCCCCATACCTCCTGGTGTGTCCAGGCCCAGGATGATGTCATCAATTGCTCCAGGAATGACATTCAGTACCGCGTTGTGAGTCATCTTCCCAAAACGGTCTACGGTCCTCACGGCATCGAAAATTTGGCTCTTGATGCCATCGGCCTTTAGAATCCCTAAGGCAATGGTTATTCTCTCCCCGTTCCCTGAGGTAACAATGCGTTCCGCCAGCAATATCAGGGCGTGGTGACGGCCGTGCTCATGTCTCAAAGCTACTGGTTGTTCGGCGTTGCACTCGTGGGCTTTATCGCGCATGTTCCATGGCGTTTCTCAACGGTGCTGATTCGGGAGCGATGGAGATCGCTGTTGAAATAACTGTCTTGGCTGGGTGTGACATTGTGGGGCCTTAGCCAACGTGTCTCGCTACTTCGTGCCGTGATAGTTCTGGGCCCGTCGCCGCGAGCTTTATCGCGCCTGTTCCATGGCGTTTCTCGACGGTGCTGATTCGGGAGCGCTGGAGATCGTGTGAAGCTACGGGTCGACGAGTGCTTTGGCAGCTCATGCCGCTATGCGTTTTCGTATCTCTCGGGCGGTGCCTGTGTGCTTGACGCCCAATTCCTGCGTGATGGACACCTACTGATCTTTAGATATGCTGTCCAGCCCCGCCATGCTCACTGATTCCGTCATGGCTGGTTTGGTTATAGGTTGCGAAATGTTCTTTCCGTAGTGTACTATTTGCTCGGGCGCCAATTGTAAAGAAGCGTTTTTCTCTGAAGGCCACGCCGCTTCTGTTCTAATGGCGAGAAGATTGATTTTTGGTTCTTACATAGAACACTGATAAGATTCACAAACTTATCTTAGGACTTCATTAAAATAATCAACATTATTTGTGTTCGTATGAAATAGTAGCTTCTGTCGGGAGGCTGGCTTTAGTAAAATGTACCATTTCCTATATTATTCAAACCACAAGGAATTTGTTTATGAGACTTTATACGAATATTGACTTGCTAGCATCGCAACTGCCTCCTTTACGTTTATTTTCCAAGAGTTCTTCAACGACTCGGCGCCAGTGAGTCTTTCGCAATCGTATGCTGCGAATGCTTCATTATACTAAAGCCAGTCTTCCGACATAAGCTATTATTCTATACGAACACAGATATGTATACTTCCTAATAGGCTTGTAAAATGCCCAATACCCAAATCCCTCGCATGAGTTATTATCGGTAAAAAATTGGGTACGCTCAAATCTGGCATCGCTGCAGCAAGTACTTTGTCACGCCGGTGAAACAGTGTTGATATTTTAAGTACAATTGTACATTTTTAGTACAATTAATTTTAAAAAGTACAAAAGTACAATTAGCCGATCTTAGGTACGATTTCAACATCAAAAATACTTTTTGTACCAAACGCTCAAATCTCTTCTAGCACTTTGATTCGTAATCCGTTTACATTTAAGTAAATGGATATACCTATATTTCATATTTGCTTCAAAACGAAATTATGAATTGTAATCTTGAATGATGCGTTATGGTGATTGCGATTTCTTATCACCGGCGGGGGAAATATCCCTCATCGCTATTTATTTTGAAAAAATCTTTGGAAATGCAATTTACCTAATGGCGATCCTGCAGAAATAGAAGTAATTGGGCAATTCGGGGGTTGAAAATAAAAAAGTGTATGTAAATTCCATGCGTTGAAATTATAAATTTCCCTTGAGGATTTCCATTTTATCGAGAGAGATCTCATTTTATGTTCATTAATATGAACTGACGTATATAGTGTATTAATGTTTTATCATCATTGTCTTCATCTTTGACAAAATTACACGGTCACCCGGTATTTATTTTATTTTTTTAAATAATTTTAATAATCTTTTTTTATAAAATTGTAGCTCATTGTCAAACAAAAACCTTGCAAATAAATCCAAACTTGAAACGTCGAAAAAAATCAACAAAGTTTCACAAAATTTTCACAGTTTTTGATCAGAATTCGTAGACATGTTTTGGGTTAACATTTTTGTAGCCCATTCATTCTGGTATAATAAGGTGCAAGTTTGAAGTGTCTAAAACATACCATTGATTGTTTGAGTTTTTCTGTTTGCGGTGTTGCACACTTTCTTCCATATAACAAACGTTCGCATTTTATGTTATATGGATGAATGCGCGTGTAGCGTTGTTGTTTTTTACTCCAATATTTTAAATTAAGCTTTATTTGTATAGTTTTTGTTAGATAATGATAGATAATATAATAAATAGCCCAAACCAGGTGACCGTAGCATTTTGTCGCGGGGTATACTTTTAAAAATGTGAAATATAATTCAAGAATTTATTTGAGTATAATTTAAGTTAAACTCTAAGCTGAATGAAACTTAGTTTAACTTAGTGGGACTTTCTGACAAGACAGGCTATAACTTTATAGGCCAGCTGAAGAGATCTCAATGATAAGTTACGTTTAATTAAGCCTACACTAACTGAAGCTGTACATTGAATTGAACAATAAACACACTGCAGTAGACAACAAAATTGGTTTTGTTTGGATGCGGGAAAAGGGAGGTAATGCATTGACGGAAATGGTGAAAAGTACAATTAAACGCCAAAAGTTACACTTTTTGTCATTAATTTGGTACAATTTAAAAATCTTAAATATCAACACTGATGTGAATGTATGTCAGCGATGGGCTCACGCACACAACTACATTTTGCGAAAACAGCGAGACAGTGTTGGCATTTTTGTACAATTGTACTTTGTTGATGCAATTTCGTTTACAATATACTCTGCTGCTACGCAGTACTTTTTTGTACAATTTTTTGATGAATACTAAAAATATATGGCTCTAAAAATTCATAGTGGAAATTTTTTTTATTCTCTTTTTCTTTTCGCCTTTTCGTATGCAGTTTTATAGTCGATTCAATTTTAGTATTATAAAGTGAAAGTGCAGCTAAGAATTCATGTTGATTTTTAATATTTTTTTGCATTTTCTTTATACAAATTGGATGTAAAAAAATTTCAGTATTGAAGAAAAAGTGCAACACCTTCAACGAAAAAAGGTCTCAAAAATCTACGCGAATTGAATGTACTATCTCAATCATTTAAACATCTCGGACTCGCCCACCGCTAAAAATGATTATTTAACTCTAAAGTATATATTAAATGATATTTAATATTTGCTTTAGAGATGAAATTTCGACAAATTTGTTTAAACAAAA
>NW_016157105.1:225256-229050 GCF_001687245.7 Rhagoletis zephyria
TGTTCGCTTTATATCGATATACATTTATAAGTATGTAATTATATAAAAAGTATGCAAAGAAATTTATAATATATTTAGAGATAACTACGAAAAATAAATCGGGAACGGAAAGTTCATCAAAAATCTACCAAAATGAGAAGAAATTTACCTTTTTACCAACCCAAATTTTTTCTACCAATTTTGGTAACAATTTACCAAAGTGGCAACCCTGGTTCGGATTGTGTACGTGTAAGAAGCCGATTGTGTACATGTGAAAGGCCGAATATAGTTCGTTTCCCAGGAAAGTGTTTGGCGGGCACTGGTTTAAGCACATACGATTAAATGTAAAAAAAATATTTAAAATTGCGGATCCCAAAGAAATATTTATTAGTTGCTTTGAGTTACGCAAAAATAGTGCCGAAAATCAATCGATTGTGCCGAAGATGCCGGCTGCTTCCGAAAGGGCAAAATGGCACAATGCACACTCATTTTCCATCACTGTCACACATACAATCTCACTATTCTGTTGACTTCGTTTTCCCCTTCCTATAACTTTTTGCTTCCGCGCTTGCCCGCACCCCCGTGCAAAGCTTTGTACGCGCAGTCGACGCGACACATATGTGCTGATATGGGCATCCCTACTCTATAATATGGTACTTCTCATTTTCTACAAACACAATGGCGCGTATTCATAGTCCAGCAACTAAGTCGAAACTAACAAAGTTGCAACTTAAATTTAAGTACCAACTTAAAATTTACCTCTATTCATAGTCGCATTTCAGACTTCTACTAAGTAGTTTCGACTTAGTTTACGATATAGCAAAACGAGTGTGAAAATGTATCGATTTTTCTTTACGATATTTTGGAAAAATTACATTTTTATTAAATAATATCAAGTTTGATCATCCGTTTATGTAATTTTTATTTTCATTGCATGATTATGCAAAAGAATAAGGTATCATTTTCTTGTTAATTGTGTGAAATAGCCAGAACAACCGCAGTGATATGAAGTCGATGTTTATCGAAAGCATGCTGTGAAACATACAAATAGTAGATATCTAGATGTTATGCACAAATTTACCTTAAAAGAACTAGCTTGAAACTGACTTATTATTTGAAAATTTATCTAAATTATTCCAATTATAAAATTGTGATGTAGCTTTATTCGAATTGTAATACGCATTTAATTTCATCTTCCGATTAAAATGGATCGATCTTTGTAAATTTTAATTGGAGATTATTCAATATTATCAAAATCACCCTTTACCAACCTAATTTTTACATATTTCGTCTGTTTTCCCTTAATTTGATAAAATACTTCTTCCTAGGTACGACTTAGTTGCAGCTGCAGCCGAAACTAAATTTTAAGTTGGTACTTAGCCAGAAAAGTCGAAACTAAGGGGACTATGAATAGCTTTAGTTGTGACTTAGAATAGTTTCGACTAAGTTGAGTACTAAATATGACTATGAATATGCGCCAATACGATTAACAGTGTACAAATTCTTAACGGTGCTATTTTGTCGGAGCGGTTGCTGGGTGGCGTCGGCGCTCTGCTGCTGTGCGACGTCTGCGTTACGATGCCGGCGCGATGTTGCGTTGCGAGCGGGCGACGCCGTGATGCGGGTTCACGGTGGACTGTGGGGTGGCAGCGCTCTACCTTTGAACAGCCAAGTCTTGTATAGCCAAGCCTATTAGCTGTGCGTTCACGACCACAGCTCCGTTCTGACTGTCTGGTATGTTGCTAGATCACATCTGTTATCAGTGTTGTCACTTCAAAAACCAAATTAGTGTTAGATTATTAACAAAAAACAGTGGTAGATCTCTGGAAAAGTAAGGTAGAATATCTGTAGTAACGTAAAAATTTGCAAAAAAAAAATATATCAGACCATGAAGTAGTATTAAAATGTAGATAAACTGCATTCGTAGTTTTCTTCTATCGCGCCATTTTTTCGATATATTTGCCTACTAAGGTTTTAAATTATATTGCCTTAGAAGGTACATATATCTTTGTCATAAAATATATCTTATTTTAAATTTTTGCTATAAGTTCTTAAGTGTTGTTGTCTGTGGAAATACTGTAGGTAAGCAACTTCACAGGCGTAATCTCAGGCGGTGTCGAATTCCTAAGAAAATCGCCTCATGTAAGTGCAGATTATCCTTCACGCACGCAACAGAAATTTTGAAACGGCAGAACCTTCAGTTCTTTCACTAACACAAAATTCACAATAAATTTTCTTGATATTTTGATTCATATTGAGAAGAAAATTAACTGCTCAACTCTTATGAAAACAATTTCTTTTTTCAAATTATGTATATTAAACAATTTCATTGAGCTTGAGGCCGTTTTTTTAATGAAAACTATTGTGGAAAAATTAACAATAATATATAAATGGTAGAAGTGATAGCTATTTCGGAGATCACCACATCACCACATCTCTTCATCAGACTTCTTCAGCGGGATTCGAACCGACGACCCCAGATGACTCAGCCAGTTGGGCTATGTTCGCCTTAGAAAATGTTGTTATATAAAATTATTAAATATAATTGTTACTAGCCAAAGACCGCTTGCTTCGCGGCGCCTAATAAAATCTTTTGCGTTGGCTAATACAAAAATAGCATTTAAAAGCAAAAGCGGTATGTAAAGTAAACATTTTTAGTTTAAATTGAAACGACTAAAGAGCAGAATCCTCCTCAAACGTAGGCCAAGAATACTAGCGCTGTGATACTTATGGAATACTAACATGGGCGTCGGCAGGATCGAAGTTAGGGGGGGCCCGACATATAAAAAAACCCCAAAATTTTCGTCTTTACAAATTCATGTTTCTGGCAGAGCTGGGCGATAAGGATTACGATTACTAAACGATAGGGATTTCAGTAATCCCAACAAGCTAAAAAAGCAAGATTGCGATTACATTAATCCTTCATCGAAAGAACTTAGATAACGATTACAGTAATCTTAATTTAAAAAAAGTTAAAATAACGATTACTGTAATCGTAATCTTAGTGCCTTCTATGAACGAGTACCGCAATCTTAATTTAAATATTTTTGAAATTGCGACTAAAGTAATCGTAATCCTAGACGCAATCGATGTAATTCTTATCGCCCAGCTCTGGTTTCTGGCATGCGGGGGACGATATGTACTTGGCGATTTGTTTTACAAAAATTATTTAAAAAGCAGACATCTCGGTTGCTCAGCAAACTGGTTAATCGTTTCTGCAATTATTTCACATTGATTCTCAAACACAAATTTTCGAGAAAACCGTCATCTTTAAGGTATAGTCCAACCTTTCACAATATCTGGTAGTATTCTTAATCTGAAACGCAATCATCATTGAAAATTGGCGCCGTTTATGGTGAAAAGCATTTAATATCACACTTTCAAACTAAAGCTTTCTTAACCCTAGAAGCCTAATCTATTTGGGAGTAACGTAAGCCTTAACATACGCCTTAGAGGCTTATGTACTTAAAAGATAACCTGTGAGTTAAAATATACTTAGTCCTGCCTTACTTTTTAAAGAAATTGAAGTTGTGAGTTTGACTAATAATAAATCATAGTTTTATTAATAAAAACTATAACCACATTCGGCCCCTGTGGTGTAGTGGTAAGCAGTGCGCGCTTCCACTCCGCAACGCCTGGGTTCAAACCCTGGTCAACGCAAAATCGCAAAAATATAGAAAAAAGGTTTTTTCTTAACAGCGGTCGTCCCTCGGCAGGCAATGGCAAACCTCCGAGTGTATTTCTGCCATGAAAAACAGCTTCTCATAAAAATACAATCGCCGTTCGGAGTCGGCGTAAAACTGTAGGTCCCTCCG